>NC_051179.1:190759543-191052171 GCF_013339695.2 Rhipicephalus sanguineus
CCGCCGCCGCGCGAGCCACCTGCCCCTGGCTCGCCTTCATGTCGCCGTCGTCCTCGTTCTCACAAGTCCGCACAAATATCTCAAAATTACACCAAAATTCACAAACATATAAATTTCTTTCAGAAATTCCCTTCATTCATTACACCGATGAACAAATAGTGTCTATTTAGAATCTGTGTGTGTTAGTGTTCATCGTCAGGAATCAGTTAGGGACGCAGAGGATGTTGCAAATCGTGTAGAAGACGAGGAGAGGCGCCATCATCATTAAGATAAGATCAGTATGTTCGAATAAAGAAGAGGTCGACGGGGGGCTTCACCAAGGGGATGGCGGCTTGTCCTTTTCTCTATAGTACTGACGGCGTTCGGTCTTTTGCTGGCTTTTGCTGAACAGACGGGCGAGTTGTCTGGCTTCTTCAGCGCGCTGAAAGTGGAAAGTGACGTCGAGGTTTTCTTCGTCGGTGACGTTGGGCAGCATAGCGCTGAGCGCCGTTGCCGGGTTTCTACCCTCAACCAAGTTGTATGACGTCGCGCGTCGATTCTTGCACGGGCGTGTATTATGCGAAGGTCACATACGGAAGGATGGCATCCCACGGCTTATGTACGACGTCGACGTACATGGCCAGCATGTCGGCGATGGTTTATTTAGACGCTCGGTGAGGCGATTGGTGTGTGGCTGGTAGGCGGTGGTCCGGCGGTGGCTAGTCTGACTAGCCACCGCCGTGTGTATAAGGTCCCTTTCAGCTGCGGCCGCTTCTACGTAGGACAAACGGGCCGATGCATTAAACAGAGATTGTTGGAACATAAGAGATCGCTAACATGAGGCTCACCTTCTAATCTATCTTTACATTGTCGAGATTCTAAGTGCACGCCAAAATTCGATGAATTGGCAGTGTTGTACCGTCAGAGAAATGAAGAAACGCGCCTGACGATTGAAGCATGGCATATCGAGAATAGTGGTAGCGCATGCGTGAGCCAACCGTCGATTAACTCGCATAAAGATGAAATCAAAAGCCTTAACAGTTATCTTCCACGTAGACCGCCACGCGTGTCGGATTGATAGGTTCGCCTGTTGCAGGGGCATGCGCAGATAAGTTTTCGTGCCTTCTTTCTTTTCAGCCGTTGTGCGTCTCTTCAGTTGTTAGTCGGCATTTGTGCTGTCCTGACTTCTTCCTTGTGTCCTTGTTTGCACGCCCTGTCTTTTTAGAATGAATTAGGATTGCATTTCACTTGTTTTTTGAGGGGAATAAATATGGCCAAGAAGTGCGTCGTTTTTTCCCTAGGAGCGCTCAAGATTGGCGGAAAAGTGGTTTTTGCGGGTTAAGTTTATGTATATTTTTTCCAGGCGAACAATTTTGTTTCACAAAACTAACTTCGAAACATTGTTCTGGGTCTAATCCCTAGGCCTACTGTAAATTTCCTCAAAATCGGGAATGTTGAACGGGACATCGTGCTCGATCTTATCTGGACACACCCAGGTGCCTCAGTCGACTCGAAGGCGAAAGCAATCTTTTTCTTCAATGTTGGTGTATTGAACCTCCCGCGCCTCCCTCCAAAAGCTTTCTGCAACAAATGTGGTTTTACAATGCCCCCAGGGTCGGAGGCATTGTAAGCTTTCTGCACTCACCTTGTTTTGCACTGCCTCCGTTATCGGCCCACCACTGGCCAAGCAATGGTGTCATGAGATGACGTCACGTTCGGTGACGTCACAGTGACGTCATATGGTGACGTCATCACGTGATGATTGGTTTTTGCATCGCTCATGCTGGCGCCGCCGACATGGGACGCCGACGCTGAACGCCGGTCAATTTTGGCCTTTTATGAGGCATCTAAGGTTTCGCTTTAATAAGGAGGGATCAGGCTGACAACTGCCACTTAGAGGGGCAAAACGTCTGCCTGCTTATTTTGCTCTGACGTGTCATTTCGTCTTGCCAGCCCGAAAGGCGATCAGTGGCAGCCAGTGCGGAATGAGACAAGTGTTTTCAGCGTAAACTTCCTTGGAACGGAGATAGCTCGGTAGCTCAGCACCCGGAGAGCAAGAAAAAATTAGACTAGCTTGCACTAAAGGCGTATGCTGAAGAGACGGCGGAGCTGATGGGCAGCTATGTAGTCCTGGCTTTTGCTCGTTTGTTAACTTCAATACATGTGCGTGAAAAAAAAGGAAGAAAAAAAAAGAAAGACACGGACAACAGAGAAGAAGACACACCCAGCGCTGGGTGTGCCTTCTTCTCTGTTGTCGGTGTTTTTGCAAACTTTCTTTCTTTCTTCCTGTCTTTCGGCTTCTCTGTGTTTTTTCTGTCTTTTTTTCTCTGTTCATTTCTACTTATATATCTATATAGCTCTCTCTCTCTCTATTTCTTTTTTCTTCCTGTTTCTATATTTCTTCCTCTTTCATCCCTTTCGTCCTCTCTAGCTTTTCTCTAGGTTTCTTCCACTCTACTTTTTCTCTCTCGCTTTTGGTGATCTCCTTTCTTTCTCTCTTTCTGCTTTTCTTTCTCTCTCTCATTCGTTCTAGGCTATGCTTTGCTCTCTCCCTCCTCCTTTCGCTCATCCTCACCATCTCGTCTCTCCTCCGCAGGCTCACTTCCCTGTCCCACACCTTTGTTACACTATAATATTGTCACGTGTTCGTGACGTCGACGAAGTCCGCAGGCGAGGTGTACAAACTGAAACTCTTTATTTGGCCGAACTTTGGGCCGAGAAACGGAAAGTTAATTTACAGCAATACACGCGGTATGCGATGATAGCGGCGAAGAAAGCGTCGACCGTCGATCAACTGACAAGCGGTCAAGCGCGTCGGCTTTTATACTGGCGCTATCGCACTTTCCAGCGATATCGATAGTGGCGCCGTTATCTCTCGACAAAGCTGGAACATTCGCGTGCGGCGCGCAATCTTAACGGAACGTTCTATAACAATCGCGAGGGTTCTTACACAACGCGGCGAGGCCTGCGCAGCACGTTGCCCACAGGCCTTGTGGGTCAAGCTTCGACTCATGAAAAATAAGACACGCGGCAATATACGAGGCTATGATGCTCTGCTTAGCTAGCGTGCCTGCATAGCCGAGTGTCACGATGTGTAGGACGACCGGCACGTTTTTCTTGAGCACGCGCAATGAACACACGAAGGCGACAAGGTGTGACATAAACACACACTTCATTCCACGCAACAAGACACACACACACACACAGAAGAATAGGAATAACTAGAAATAACGAGGTCCCCAGAACCAAGTAATTAACACGTCATATCACGACCAAGTTCTACGCGCGTCCCTCCTCACATCTCGTCCGCTACCGCCGGTCGCTTACGATGAAGATCGTTCGTGAGGTCACCTGACCGTCGCTCACCGCGTCCGTCGATACCGAAGTCTCCGTTGATGTAGAAGTGCGCTCCGCAAGCACTGTGACGTACTCGTGCGTTGTTCGTCTTCTGCAGAATGGGATTGGTGCCGGCAGGCACTCCTGGAACGTCCCAGCTCACCCTGGCCCGGGCACCGTTGGCGTGGCTGACGGGTGGCCGCAAGCCCGGGCTCGTTCAAGGTCGGCGGCGTAAGCGCTGACCTGTCCCGGCAGCTCACTGCACAGCCGGCCAGCTGGACGACCGGATCGTGAAGACCGCTGCTCGCCGAGGCTAGTACTCCGGCGGGCTCCACGCTCCACAGGACTGGGGCAAGACCCAGACTGCGCGGACCATCGGCTATCTTCCCCGTCGCCTTGACCGCCGTTCTCTTCTGCGCGCGCCTCCAAGATGGCCTCCCTCGCGCGCACCTCTCGCTTCTTTCTCCTTTTCCATGTGTCTTTATTCGTATTCCATTCATTTCTTCTCTGGCCTTCTTTTTCGACGTCTGTTGTCATCCCTGACACCGAGTGATTGGGACGCTCGCCTTCGGATCGAGTGTACGCGGGTGCAAATCCCGCCTCGTGAAGAATGTTCTTTCGGCAAAAATTTCCCTTTCACTTCATATCTTTCTTTCTGCGTCTCTGTTTCTTTCCCTCTTTCCGTACTCTTTCTCTCCCCCAGCAGTGTTATTACTGGTCATTCCGAAGAAATCGGCAGGCGTGTTCTGCGAGGGAAGCAGACGATGAAGATCAGGAAGAAGAGGACAAAAAGAACGCGTGCCGGTTCATAATGATAAAAGTTTTGGGTCATGACATTAGACGCCGAGCAAGAGCAGTTTCGCTGTTAAAAAATTAAAAATTCACCGAAGATTACGATACTGCCTAATGCAAATTCTGAGCTCAGATCCGTGTTGGGGCAATGCCAACTGTGTTTCAAGTTTTGGCTACCCGCACTTGTAGCAATATAACGTTTGTTACGTATTGCCACAGCAACTCCCAGCACTCGAGTGCTACGCACACCGCTCTGTGCATTGCAGGTGTCGCGAGCCAAGCGAAACGTCACCAGCCCCGTCAGGACAAGCGAAGGCTGCCGCAGTGGACGTGCCAGCCCTGCATACCCAAGATTTCCGACCGAGGTGCCACCGCACGTGACAGAGGAAGAAAGCGAGGCTCAGTGGCTTGTGGCTAGGGATATAGACAGACTCCGCATTCGCTCTCTTTCGCCCTCGTTAGCTCTATCGCGTACGTCGACACCTGCAACGCCGACGGCGACGCCGTTCAACGCAGGAACGGGCGCCTGAGAGCTGCGCTCTAAAAGCTCACATCCACTCGTACGTCATAGTACACGATTTTCATTTTCACTAGGCGCTCATCGACAATGTGGGGCGTCCCCGTCGCGGTTAGGAATTTCTTCTTTCAGACCACACAACTTACCACAAGTTCATGCAAAGCGACAAGCAACTCTCGTTGAGGTACCTGTCGACATCTTCGATACTACGGAAACCGCAGAACAATACACGTAGGTTGCTTTTCGCGACCATGTTTACGCGACGACCGGCGACGCGCTCTCCTAGAGGTCGGCAACCAGCATTGGACTGATGGGTGCTTCGCACGGCCCCAAAATGCTGTGTATGTAGTTAGATCGGCTTCCAGTGTGCTTTCAAAGGGATGGAATACGACTAATTGTTTCTCGTTTCCACAACAGGTAGCTGCATTTCTGTTTACTTTATTGTTTTTCTTAATATGGGAGGGTAATATTAATCAGGTTTCACGTCCCAAAACCAGGATATGATTATGAAAGACGCCGTAGTGGTGGACTCCGGAAAGTTTGACCATCTGGGGTTCTCTAACGTGCACTTAAATCTAAGTGCATAGGCCGCGAGGATTTTCACATTCATCGAAAATACGGCCGCAGTGGCCGGGATTCGATCCCGCGATCACCGCGTGAGCAGTCGAGCACCATAACCACTAGACCACCACAACGGGTTACTATAGGAGAGTGTTCTCATAGCTTGGTTTTCAGCGATAAACGGGATCAAGAGGTCTCTCGGCTTTCTTGGGTGCTTTGAAGTCAAAACGAAACTTAGCTGAATGCCGACGATAGCCAGCGACAGGCTGGCCTTGGGAAAGTGGCTTTTCAGGCGACTTTGCTAAAGCGCTAGCAGAAACGGACGTCCCGTTGTGTCTTTCTACTCTTCCGTGTCTCCTAGCGCTATGGCACCATTTGACAAGCCGGTTTTTCCACCGAATTGTGAAACACTAGTAAACGTTACTCAACACATTGTATTCATACACAACAAGGCGAACTAAGATTGCTGTTCTAGGGAAAGGCTGCCACCGCAACCGTAACTGCTGCCACGAAACATGCAGACGCGCACGTGTGCTACCACCACCCTACGAGTCCACAGGAAGAGCGAGCAGCAGCGCCACCATACCGGCTCTCTAGGTCTATTCCCGCACAGTTGACAAGTGAGAGGTTGGGAGGCAGCACTTCATGCCTGTTAAAAGTGCAGCCCGGCGCATTATGAAAAGGATGTCGCGCGCTCAAAAGAAGGTTCGTCAGATGACTCGCTATAAAAGACCGGATATATATAGAGATCAGTGTATCAAACTTCTTCCAACGTGCCCAGGATTTGGATTCTTACCCACACACACAATAACTGGCTAACCATTCACACGAGAACCCTGGCCGACCCTGGCCCAGTCTTAGAAGCACGCTCCTGGGGGGCCTGCTCTGGGCTCAGGCTTCTAAAAAGCTGGCGCGCGCCGTACCCGTGCCAAAAATTCAGGCATGTACAGCCATGTAGTGTACAGTAGGCAAACGGTGAGTACGTCTTAAACTATGGACTGCAGAAGAAAATCAGGGCGTATTATATGAAATGCGCGGCGTGGCTCCATAATTGACTGTCATTTTTTTCGTGAGCTGCCAGCAAAGTTCGCTTTCATACATGCCATGATCTTCCAGTGCCGGCGGAGTACTTCGAAATGCTTCGTGGGTACACGCTCGAAGGGTTCCGAGTCGTCGCTGTGGCCTACAGGCGCCTGGAGAAAATGACTTGGCACCACGTGCAGAGAGTTGACAGGTAATTCACACTCTGTGTTATTATGAAAAGTTGATTGACACTCATCCCTGTTGACGTGATTCTTCTGCGAAGTTTTTGAACACCATCACATATGGTTACCGCAAGAGAGCGTCTTGGCTGTGTTGGCACTAGCGCTCGGCTTCGCGCTAAAACAAATGCGCTCACCTAATTAACCATGGCTTATTGAGTTTTCCACAAAGCTCGCCACTCGCTCGGCGACCTCTCTGAGTAGGAGTTATCCACGATAGCCATAGCATAATGCTCGTCCGCCTTCATTCTCTTGCTGCTGCCTAATTTGTTCACGCAAAGGTGAAGCGCAACTACAGCGCGTGGAAAACAGTCGTAATAACATTACGCATAAATCAAGCGCAACATCACTTCTGGAGCAGCCACACACCGCGAAAGTTTCTTTTCACGGTAACCCGCTTTTGTCCTCGTGCCATGCTTCTTATGAGTCGTTCAATCAATCAATCAATCAATCAATCAATCAATCAATCAATCAATCAATCAATCAATCAATTTCATTTTCTCATTGAAGAAGAGGAGACAGGACTAATAAGAGCCAAAGAAGCTTGACAGGAGCCCTGCCCCCTTTTACAAAGGACAACCGCACATTGCAGAAATGTAATGAATAAATACAAGACTTGAAACAACATAATACCCGACACAAAGATACAATTTCAATCAGAAAGAGAAAGTATGTATACATGCATATTTATGCATACATAAATAAAAATCTGTATCTACTTAAGAAAGTGTACACTACGTACACACATTTCCTTACCCCATACACAATTACGCTATGTACACAGGTCTATATACACGCTTGTACAGGTTGTTTGATTACACGGTGCACGCAATTTTGACACAAGGGACAAAAAAAAAATTCATACAGAACATCAGTATCATCAGAGGGCGCAGGACGTAAGCACTTGATTCGGCGCCATATTTAAGCATATACTCCCATAAAGATGAAAGGAAGAGCTTATTTTAATGTGAGCCAGATCAACAAACTTTGAATGTCCTAAATATGGCGGTAACGTGAAACACTTGCAGGCTTCTTTCGCTTAAAATGCAGCATTCGAAATCAAGATTGGCCTAGAAGTAATTAAAACGCTGACCTAAAAACTAATTTGCACTCACAGTTAAGTGTGGTTCTGAACCTGCGTTAATCCGAGTGAGCGAGATTAACTTCTAATCGCTTAGTGCGCGCCCCATCGTGCAAAATGTCAACATAGCCGCGCGAGCCTGTTAGACGTTTTGCGAGTTAGTTTCTTATTGTGCTTTTTCTTGGAGACAGCTCATTTTACACGGAGGACAACGTAAATGAAGAGCTAAAGCACTGACCATTCCAAAAACAATACCAAGTTATAGAATGTGGCATACATAAGCACAACAAAGAACGCATGACTACACAAGCTCGCGCTTCATGAACAATTGTAGTGGCTTAGCTCGGCTATGCCAGGATATACGTAGCGTGAGCTAAGGTTCAGCTGATTATTCTTAGCTCTCCTTGTTGTCTAGGATTACCTTGATCACAATGCTTACTGCTGCTTCAGTGACACACACACGGTATACGCATTATGTTACGCACGTATATTTATTTTTTGCTCAACGCCATTTCTCTATTGCCACAAAGACGGCTCGGTGGTCAGTGTAGTAACACGCTGCCGTCTCGATGGCCCCAACGCCCGGCGCAGCGTCAGACGGTCACTGCGCAACGGAGCCACACAGCTGGGCGCGCCGGCGGCAGTATGTGTGCCGCGGCTCTCACGTCACTCCTCTGGAATGCGCTGATCGGCGAGGCGCGCGCGACGGCGGCGGCTCCGGTGCATCAGCTGTGCGCCGTGTGACGTCGCTGCTCCTCGCGCATGCGCAGCACGGCTTTCGGACTGCCACGCGAGACTGCTCCAGCTCAGCCAGTGTAGCTGATGCTAAAAAATTGGAACGTACCCCGAAAGCAAGCCCCGGCTATACAGAAGGCCCAGGAAACGGCGCAGCGTCAAGGCGTTCTGCCCTCTTCGTGGGCGCGGCCAGCTGCTAGAATGGCCTCCCGTTAGGGGGGTCGTGACAGTAGCTACTCAGAATTAAAGAGAGTTCGTTCAGTCAGTCAGTCAGTCAGTCAGTCAGTCAGTCAGTCAGTCAAAGAACTTTATTAAGATCATGAAGGTCCGGTTCCCCTCAAGGGTGGATCGGCTGCGGGCCGCACCCGCGTGGGGACGGGCATGGCGAGCTCCGCCGCCAAGTTGTGGGCCCTCTGGACAGCTGTCTGTCTGTCTGTCTGTCTGTCTGTCTGCTCTTGTGATTCGAACAATTAGCTCCTGCGCCGTCACTACGAACTTGGATGTCTAGCGAAGATGCTGAAAGCCTCAATATCTTTTATTGCTTTTATTATAGTGGTAGTGGCACTCGCTTTGTGGTCGTCCTGACAACACTGTGAGTTCTGCCACCACTTTCGAATATTCTTGGCGAAAACCAAACCCAAAAAATGGCGGGCACTGCGTACGTCATTGATTGGAGGTCGTTTGAGCCTGCGAGTCCAACGTGGTCTCTGACAAAAACAAAAAGGCAGGTTTCCACGCATTTTGCATTGTCAACGTTAAATTCATGCTAATCGCGTCGACAATACCCGGTGGCGTTCTTATAGGCTGGTTCTTCAGTTACTCATCCTCATAATCTACCGTTGCTGCGGCCACATAGGCATCAAGTGGGAGACGAAGCGGGAACTCTACGTGCCGACCACGCCTTATCATAACAAAACGGCTTTGGCTTAGCTCGGCTAGGCCCGATTAGGCATGCGAAAGCTTGTTATACTTGGTTATACTTGTTTATCCTTGTAGCCGAAGCACAGTTTGCCAACCGAACGATATGGCTAGCTGAACGTTCCGAACTGCGAGCACTCACTGCCGTCGTTTTGTCAGTTTCTGCAGCCGTCGCCGAGGTCGGAGGCGTGGCGTCCATTGCCGCCCCTAAAGCTCGTCACTGGCGCCTTTCTGCATCCTTCTCCCCACGTTTAGCTCGCCGCAATTCCCGTTATTCACTCTTTTCAGCCAGCCACTTTCCGCGCTGGTACACATGTTTCCGCTTTAACTCATTAGCAAGCCGAGCGGCATCCGAGGATGGTCCGACGCAGCTTGCCGCTTTCGCCGCCTGGACCGCGCAGACAACTCCGGCATAGATTGGCCAGCGTCCTCGCTCTCTCCTTACATCGCACGACAATATGGCACAACGGCTGAACTGAAGCATTGGGCCAGTGTTGTACGGAACGACGTTCCAGGAACTAGTTCCTTTTAGGAGGAACGGAGTAACGCCACTGTTCCAATGAGGATCGGTGGAACTGTAACGGTAACTCGTTACGTTTGCGTAGGAACAGCAGAGGGAACGGCGTTCCTTCTGTGAACGTTCCTCGGCATTGAACAGGCGCACGCACGCGATGCCGAGACGAACCACGTGCGGGAGAAACGGATGATTTTTTCTTCTTTGTCTCAGCTAGTGTGACAGCAATCAAGGGTCGTTCTAGAGTCAGCCCCGTAGCCGGGGAGGGGGGCGGGGCTAGGGCCTCCCCCTTCCGAAATTTTGGTGAAGTAGGTGTTTTTACAAAAATAAATAATAAAAAATAGGTGTTCTCAAAAAAGTCAAGGTTTTCAGCAAATGCCCCCCCCCCCCCAAAAAAAATTTCTGTCTACAGGCCTGTCAGGAGCGCAGACACTCCTTGGAGAACTTTTACTTGGCCGCTGCCAGGAAAGGGCGCGCAATTTTTTTTTCCTCGGTAACTTTTTGTTCGTCGAACTGGAAAGCAGCTTGTTTTTTTGTGTGTGTGTGTGTTTGTGTTGCTGCAGCATGCGTAATCGGGCGGTTCTGCTTGCATCCTATCTGCAGAAATTCTACAGACCACGAGTCACCCGGATCCGGAATGCGGAAAGAAAAGTGACAGACTTTTTGTCACCCCTTGTCACCTCCCAGTAGACATTTGGAACCCCCTTTCTGCAGAAAGCCTGCAGAGCGTTTGTAGCCGCCAGGATGCAGCATGCCGGCAGAACGTCTGCAGAGCGTCTGCAGAATTTCTGCAGCATTTCTGCAGAATATGTGCGGAGCTTTGTTGCGGATGAAAAAAATAAGAGCTACCCTTTGCGTTAGCACCACGAGTCAGGTAACATGCAGCATCCAGGGGTAGAATACCGTACATACACCCACCAACACACGACCACAGCGTAGACGCAACAACAGCAAATACCGCACACTATCGCTTCACAACCTAACACCGACCACCCGGTATATATAGCCGTGGTATCTTGACCTGCCATTCAGTGCCGGTGGGCCAATTCCTACGCTTCAAAATTTTAAATTTACACGTTCACAGAATGCATATAATTTTATGCTGGATGTTAGGTAGCCATAAAACAAACAGATCTGTTAATCTACACCCGCCAAATGTGCAACGCTATTTTAATTAGCGAATTCCAATTACCAGCTGGCAGGCTGTCGCATGATGCTCCAGAAAAGCTGCAGCCTTTCTGCAGAAATTCTACAGACCATGAACAACCCAGGTGCACAGCACGTGAAGACAAGTGACAGATTTTCTGTCACCCCCTATCAGTGTGTGACTGAAAGGTCAAATCCATTTAATCATTAGTATCAAATGTGTCATGGTCCAGAATATGTAGATACATACATAATATTATATACATCTAAACGCACGCACTCTGGGCGCTCATTATCAGAAAAGTCTGCTTGCCGTCTGCTAGGGGTCTGCAGAAAATCTGCTGACTAGATCTATATGGGGATGGCTGGTGGGTGACTGAAAGGTGAAATTCATTTAATCATTATTATGAAATGTGCCATGGTCCAGAATATATAGATACATGCATATATATTATATACATCCACGCACACGCACTCTGGGCGCTCATTATCAGAAAAGTCTGCTTGCCGTCTGCTAGGCGTCTGAAGAAAATCTGCAAACTTGGTCTATGTGGGGATGACTGGTGGGTGACTGAAAGGTGAAATTCATTTAATCATTATTATGAAATGTGTCATGGTCCAGAATATATAGATACATGCATATATATTATATGCATCCACACGCACACACTCTGGGCGCACATTATCAGAAAAGTCTGCTTGCCGTCTGCTCGGGGTCTATAGGGAGGTGACTGGGTGGTGACTCATATGTGTTAGACAGCTGAAACCAATTTTTGTAAGGGCAAGTCTCCGTGGCCTTGTCGGCATAGAGAAAGGTGGGGGGAACCGACGTACCGTAGTCGAGGCGCCTGCGCGGGGTTCCGCAGAGTCCTCAAACGGCGCGAATCATCGTCGCGGATCTGGTGTTTGACGCGCATGGGACAAAGGACTGAGAATCACAACGCTAGAGGCCGCATAAAGTGAGTGAAGCACCGATGTGCTAACCACAGAAATCCCGCGCGGTGGCCTCCCACTGCACATAAATGGTCTCGGGCCCCAATGTAACGATGGCGAAGTTACATTATGGTTCTGTCCTTTGTGATTGAGCGCGTTGCCGCGTGCAGAGTGCGCTTCAGACGTTTTATTGGCTTCATGTTCGAGCGCTCACCGACTGCGAGGCTTCGGCCCAGTTCCTGGAAATGTTTTTCTCATCGCGTGGTCTTGAGCGGCTGGCTTGATCGCCCCTTTAGTATCTCGTGCACGTCGCTGGGAGCTATCGACAAATCTGTCTTTTGACACCCGGTTGCATAGATGGCGGGGAAGAGGACCGAGACGCAACGGACGCAGGCGCCGCTGTGGCGCCTGTCCAGTGCATTCGATGGTTGCGTTTGGGCAGGCATCCCTTCAACATGCGAGTTATCTCCGCGGCCATCGGTCTATCATTTTTATTATGGTTCAGTTCGACAGCCGCCGCACTGATAACGTCTGTCATGCAATAAACGATACGTGTACATCCAGCGCTACATTCTTGTTGCGCCCGCTGAGCCTGCCCTCGCCCCTACAACCTCGATTGACTTTGTTCCTATTTGTGTACGACAGGGCAGTACCCTCAAGTGCTTGAAGGAACGGTTCGTCTGTCGGATACCAACATCAAGATGCAACTCTTGCTGAGTGCTAACAATGGACTTTACTATGTTGCGAACATGTATCCTGGACATTATTTTCTTGTCACACTGCAATATTGAATCACCACTCATTCAACGTCTATGTATTATTCCTTTTGATGCGGGGATCCCTGTGAGAGAAACTTATTTATATTGATGCGTGTGCGGAAATTTCTATTTGAATATCTGAAGCGCAGTATTCTGACTGCGCTTTTGAAGACTGGCGTGGAAAGTGCCACATTTGTTGCACTTGAAACAGACAGGCACGGAAGTTGCAGTCAGACATGTCTGTAGAATGGCCGGCGGTCTCTGAAAAATTCGTCTAGGAGCGTTTCTTTAGATTCAGCTGGGTGTGTCCACATAAGATCGAACACGAGGTCCCAGTCACCATTCCCGATTGTGATGAAATTTACTGTACGTCTAGGCATTACACCCAGAACAATGGTTTCGCAGTTAGTTTTGCGGAACAAAATTTTGTTCGCCTTTAAAAAATGTACAACTTTTGGCCGCAAAAAACGCTTTTCCGCTAATTTCGCGATTTCTGAATTTTGAGCGCACCTAGGGAAAAAACGGTGCACTTCTTCGTCACAATATGTATTCCCCTTAAAGAACAAGTGAAATAAAATCTTATGAGTCTATTATTTTTCTTGCTTGTCGAAGCACTTTTGAAGAAAAAAATCACAAACTTGCCAAATCACACAAAATACCTCTATTTCAAGAATTTATTGCTGCAAGCAAGTTAAAGTGAGGATAATGAAAATCGGTAGATATTAACTTTGATACTTCCGCTCTCTTTTAAAATACTTTGCGTGGTTTTATCGCGCTCCGTTTTACTCGATGATTGGGCTGAAACGTAAGTGATTTACCAAAAACGCCAAATTTGGAAATGATTTTCTCAAAAAGGCCATTTTTAATTTTTTTTAAAATCCCTCTGATTGAAGTCAAGGACGTCATCTACCATTGTGCGGAAAAAAATATTGCATTATTTTGGTTGCTAACAAGTTATAGTGCGTCAAATCTGACCATGCCAGCCTAGCGGCCGCGTCGTTCGTTATGGGCTGAAACTCGGATATAAGTTGCTAAAAATACTTGTGCGTGACATAATCACAAATAAGCAGCTCCACACCAACAAATGCGCAGCCCGGTGTCATGGTTAAGCAAGCTTTGTCTTGGGATCAGCCGCTTGACACACCCGCAGCAGCGGCCGCTCGATGTTGGGGGCACTCACATTACATGAGTACCGCTTCGACTGCGGATGAGCTCCGCTTGCGCGCCAAACCACGCTCAGAGGACAAACGAGAGAAGGAATGCATCACTGTGAAAGTTAAAGGCCGTTAAGTGCCAACAAATGTCATAATATGCAACGAAAACTCTGCTGGCAATTTCCCAGTGAGCGCCTTCAATACAGCACAGATGTATTTTTTTTCCCTGCTGTTATGCCCGAAGCCGCATAATATCGTGATAAACGCTCGACTTGCGTTGAATATTCTATCTGCGGACGCCCAACAATACAGTATTGTAAAAGGGCTTCCTTAATGAAGTAATGGACTTGGACACACTTCTTTTCACAGCCGGCTGACACAAGTGTTCTGGCACGAGATGAACAGCTGCAGTTTGAGTTGCTCGACCATCGGAAGCACGTATGACAGCTTTCTTTAGATGTCAATGGATTTCTTTTGTGTCATATGTTGCTCATAGAATGAACCTAATTATCTTTAGCCCATCAGAAGAGAGAAAGCAACACATGAGCGCACTACTGGAGGCGCTCACTGGGAAATTGCCAGCAGAGTTTTCGTTGCATACTATGACATTTGTTGGCACTTAACGGCCTTTAACTTTCACAGTGATGCATTCCTTATCTTATTCGTCCTCTTAGCGTAGTTTTCACGCGCAAGCGGAGCTCATCCGCAGTCGAAGCGGTACTCATGTAATGTGAGTGCCCGCAGCATCGAGCGGCCGCTGCTGCGGGTGTGTCAAGCGGCTGATCCCAAGACAAAGCTTGCTTAACCGTGACACCGGGCTGCGCATTTATTGGTGTGGAGCTGCTGATTTGTGATTATGTCACGTACAAGTATTTTTAGCAACTTATATCCGAGTTTCAGCCCATAACGAACGACGCGGCCGCTAGGCTGGCATGGTCACATTTGACGCACTATAACTTGTTAACAACCAAAATAATGCAACGTTTATTTTCTGCACAATGGTAGATGACGTCCTTGAGTTCAATCAGAACGATTTTAAAAAAGACTAAAAATGGCCTTTTTGAGAAAATTATTTTCAAAATTCGGCGTTTTTGGTAAATCACTTACGTTTCAGCCCAATTATCGAGTAAAACGGAGCGCGATAAAACCACGGAAATTATTTAAAAAAGAGCGAAAGTATCAAAGTTAATATGTACCGATTTTCATTATGCTCACTTTAACTTGCTTGCAGCAATAAATTCCTGAAATAGAGGTATTTTGTGCGATTTGCCATGTTTGTGATTTTTTTCTTGAAACGTGCTTCGACAAGCAAGAGAAATAATAGACTCATAAGATTGTATTTCACTTGTTCTTTAAGGGGAAAAAATATTGTGACGAAGAAGTGCACCGTTTTTTTCCTTGGTGCGCTCAAAATTCAGAAATCGCGAAATTGGCGGAAAAGCGTTTTTTGCGGCCAAAATTTATATATTTTTTTCTGGCGAACAAAATTTTTTTTCGCAAAACTAACTGCGAAACCATTGTTCTAGGTGTAATGCCTAGACCTACAGTAAATTTTATCACAATCGGGAATGGTGACCGGGACCTCGTGTTCGATCTTATCTGGAGACACCTTTTTTTTTTTTGTCTACACATAACGTGCTGCCGGCGATGTCAAATTCGTAAAATATATGTAGCTCGATGTGAGCTTTAAATTGCTCAATTTATTGCGCCTCAGGATTATTCGGCACTATATATTGATTAAAATTGAAATGTAACGTTAATGTAACGACACGTTCCAATTTTCGAAATGTAACTGGAACGAGTTCCTTTCGCAAGAAAGGAACTTGTAACGGGAACTCGTTCCAAAATTGGGAAGGAACGAGGAACGAGCTTTCGTTCCTGTTTTAGAGGAACGTGTACAACACTGCATTGGCCCGTTGGCCCGGCGTGGCAGAGAGAACGGCAAGTCACGTGTTTAGTCACATAGACACTGTTGGCGAAGAAGCGTTACTCATCCTTGCAGCGGTCGGAGCAGCGGCGGCGGCTGAGCGTGGCTGGACGCATGGTATCCCTTCTTCGCTTCTAGGTCAAGTGGTGGCACACGGCGAAACTCGCTCGACAAGGCCAGTAAAGCTTTCGCTTTAAAACTTGGAGGACGCTTGAGCTTCGCCTTCAAGAGTACAACCCGACAGCGTAATCGGGCCCCGTGCGGATCGCCGTCTCAATTGTTGGCCTCACTTCGGTTCTCGGTGCATGCCTCAAACGTGCCGCAAGGCAATGAACGTCTGTGCGCGTAAGATTAGCCGTTTCAAGCTATCCTGTCCGCCGCGGTGGTATAGCGGTTACGGTGCTCGGCTGCTGACCCGAAGGTCGCGGGTTCGATCCCGGCCGCGGCGGGCGCATTTCGATGGAGGCGAAATGGTAGAGGCCCGTGTACTTAGATTTAGGTGCACGTTAAAGAACAGCAGATGGTCGAAATTTCCGGAGCCCTCCACTACGGCGTCTCTCATAATCATACACTCTAAGAAAAAAAAGAGTATGCGTGACTCTTTTCGGAGAGTTCTGACTTGCCACGTATAGGACTCTCTTTAAATAGTCACGGTGACTCTCTTGGTGGGTCAGGGTCGGCTCGCTCTAGGAGAGTCCCCTGACCCTCTAGGAAGAGTGCAGACTCTCATCGGGAGGATCACGTTAACACTCATAGGGAGTCAGACGACTCTTGCCGGTAACGCTCCTAGGGTCAAGGGACCCACACCGAAGCATCAAGCGACTCCACAAGTATTTTAAGCTACTCATTTGACCCTTGCTCTACTTTTGCACGACTACTGTTGAAAATAGTGGAGTATTCATTTTAAACAAGTCCAATAATACTTGCCGTTCTGCCCAGCGACTGTAGAAAAAGAATAGTTCAGTTTTAGCATTATTTTAATAAAACTCGTCAAAACAACACATATTTTCCAACAAAGTTATATAGAAAGCGCGAAAAGATGGTCTGTGATTTCCAATTAAGAAGTTCGGGTATTCCTCATTTACATGCTTCTATGAGTATAGCCAACTAAAATGTGTGACTGTGATGTGCACAGTGTCATATTGTGCTAAATGAACAGCAGAAATTGGCATCATGTTTCCATATTTATTCTTACGATTAAGAATAAATCGAGAAGTGGTGACGGCTGGGGACATCAGACTTGTGGCTTGCTAGGTTGTCGCGCCTGTCCAGCGTGAGCACCATGAAAAACGGTATCTGAAAAGCAGAACGTGATATTATGATGAGAAAATGAAATTGCAGTAAAGGTTTGCAAAACCTACACAATAAGTGGTTCACACAGACATAATAAAGGCTAACAACAAAACAAAGCACATCCTCCGGCAGCCAGGGTTATGCCGTGAGCGGTTATTGACCGCACGTTTTACAAACGTAACCCATCCTTAAATACTCAGATAAACAGATGCGAGTACTATGGCCCGAACGACACCCAGCGCGTGCGTACGCCGTCTACGTCGAGATCAGACATGTCATATGCTAGAATTAGCGCACATAACTCCCACAATCACGTACACTCACTCGATTGTTATAGCGCCCAACGTCACCGCAGTGTATGCAAACCACGAAAACAGCAAACAGAAACGAGGGAAAAGAGTGCACGCCGGCGGCCGCAACAACGCGCGCCGTCGAAAGTCTAGAGCTGTTTCACTTTACCGGCGAGGCGTGTCCAATTTGAATGACTACCGCGTACATTCTGGAAGCCACCGTACTATATCTGCACCTCAAACTACCGTCTTTAAGCCAACAAAAACCATTACATATAGTGCGTCTGAGCGTTCTGTACACAGGCTTTTTTTTTTCACGTTCCCACGCGTGGAAGCACGCCGCACACTCAAAGTCGATGGAAATTTTATTATGAAGCAGACTAAAGGGCATCTCAAAACGACATCTTGCACCTTCAGTAGTGCAGACACGACGGGCGATCAGCAAGAAATGACCGTCGATTATTGTTTGCATCGCTCACTTTATGGGAGCTTGTACAGCAACGCGCATAACGGTGGCAACTCGTTAACTGACAGCTTTAGTTGGGCATCCGCAACAGCCCCGCGGATACAGGCTACTGTTGGAAATGGCTGGCAGATTCCGCAGCGCTGCTGCAGACGCCCAGCTAAAGCTGTATAATTAGTACCTACGAAAGCAGTACACTCACCGTTAACTGGCGCCCGTTGTCGGTGTCCGCAGCTCCATGAATATATCGCCCTCCAAGCGCCACTTCGTGCACGGAGCCGGCGTCAATACTGTAAATACCACCGAAGACGCGCAACCAACGCATCCACGCAACGCATTCCAACAGACCAGGAGACTGAGAGACTGAGACGACTGAGAGAGGAGAGCGGCGCGCCACCCCGGCGCCAACCCCGTCTGCGTCGCCGAGCAAGGCGCCATCGGCGCCAAAGGGCGAGCGTGCGATATGTATGGCGTATACGGCGGCTCTTCCGTATACCAAAGCCAATCGAAACGCGCTTCAGGAGGGTCCAATGACTCCTTCCCAAATGCGAACTCTTTTTTTCTGCCTGTACCTTTCAAAAGGGGTCAGATGGACACCCGAAGAGAGTCACGGTTCCATGACCCTCTTTTGACTCTCTTTTTTCTTAGAGTGTATCGTGGTTTTGGGACGTTAAACCCCAGATATTAATATTATATTATTAGCTTCAAGCTATCCTAGAATGCCTACTGCAAGTAAAGTTGCGCAGTGCTCACTACGCCATATTTCCTTTTGCGAATCAGCGAAGGGCCCACTACGCGTCCCTAAGGCAACACGCCAACCCACGCAGCTGCTCTTTGTTATGCTTGTTCTGGTGATGAAGATTAAATATGTCTGAGCGCAGCGCTTTGTAATGAGTGGACCTTTAAAGCAGCCGCTCATTGCGCAATTCACATGTTTTGCCGCCTGGCGCGATTCTACGCTTCTTCCGTGCAATATTACATGCGTTATAAGGAGACTCCTCCCACCACATTTATTATTTATTTATTTACAACACCTACAGCGCCCACGTGGGGCATCAGTGTAGGGGGGAGTATTAACATTGAAATAGAAATACAAATGCATGATAAAATGCGGAATGGTGACACGCCATTGACACTGACGTGTACATACAAAAAAATACAACTAGATAATAAAACGCTAAAAGGTGACGCGGTATTAACATTGACGTGTATTAACATTCAACAAAAAAAAAGACGCCAGCAAAAATAAAACAACAATCCAAGCAGAAATCGCAAGGTTGCAAAAAGAGATAACAAAAAGTCAGACTCGGAGCGCTAGAAGAAAGAAACGAAAGCATAAACAATAACTTTCAAGCGTGCGCACGCTGCGTTAAAATATGACTTTGAAGCACAAATGTAAATGTTTCACGGCACGCGTGGACGGTGGTCCAATGCGACTTGAGACAAGTGGTCAGAAACTTCGCCAAACGATGGATCTCGCGACGAGCGGTCCGAGTGCTGCGCCATAGACAAGTCCACTGGGCGGTAGAATTTTAAACCAGACTGCCAATTCAACCTAGAATGCGTTCTACTAGCATCGTGTGCTCGTTCAGTCCTTTCACATGTCCCGTGATCGCCTCCCAGTAGAAATGAGATTCTAGCAGTAAGCTTGTCTCCTGCGTTGTGCGTTTTTCATCCTTGTCATCAGCAATTTTCATTCCCATCTTCTTCATATATGACCTTGATTTTTTGTTTAGGCGAGGGAGTCGTGCTCTTGATATCATTTCTACTTCAATAGCCTCCATTACTAATGATTGGCCATCTAGATTTTCATTCAGTACAACTACGACAACGCAATTACACCTTCATTTTCTTTTCCTCCGAATGATCCGGCTGTAAGCCCTTCTCCGCGGAGTAATCTGCAAGCAAGTTTTCGAGCCAGACTGGTTTGTGTGAATAATTTTTGACTTGCACTGTCGAATAAAATTATCGCGTACTCTCCTTTATTTTCAACGTCTGTCCATGCTATGGCCGTCTGCAATAGCATATAAGGTCCTTCTTTTCGCAGTTTAGAAGATGCTAGCTGGCTGCACGATTTTTCAACCTTCGCATCGCCGTTTCCTCCCTGACTTTTCTCGTTAGGCTTGCTGATTTCATAGCCCTTTGTCCTGCACGTCGACGTTGTGTGTCTTGCTTTGCAACATTTACAAACTACCAGGGGCGTAGCCAAGGGGGGGGGGGGTTGGGGGGTTCAAACCCCCCCCGAAATTTTTCAGTTTTGCTTGCGTATATAGGCACGCACACATACAAACGCACGCACGAACATACATAAAGTATGGTTGAACCCCCCCCGAAAAAAATTTCTGGCTACGCCCCTGCAAACTACAGTGGCTTTACAAAATTTTGCGTTGTGATTCGGCCTCGTTCAACTAAAGCATTTGTTTCCATCTCGAAGCTCCTCCTTTTTGGTCTTCGTATTTTATTGATCTCCAACCTTCTTCAATGCGGTGATTGTTTCGATTACTGAAGCAACATCGTTTTGTGACTGACCTTTGAAATGCGGAAGCCTTGCTCGTGAAGTGTGACCTGTGATTCCATTTTCTGCGAGCTCTGTCTTCACCATCTTCCAAACTTTCCAGCGATTCTCTACACCTCACTTCTTGCAAAAAAGTATCAATCCTTTTAGTGCCTCCTCACGAGTACCGCTGCGGCTTCTTCCTGTCCAAGTTTCTGTTCTCTCTCGCGTACCTTGCATTCTATTCTATTAAAATTGGTATTCAATAAACAATTATTGTGGTGTGCAACGCTTTAAAATAGGCATCAGCATCGGAGCGTACAAATCCACTGCCACTGCGAGCGCTTGCAGCGCGTTCTTGTGCACTTGCACTCTCTGGCAATGTTCTCGCAAACCTTGGATATCTTTCGGATTCTTAATTGGTTTTAACTTAAATAATCTGTTCATGTGAGTTTCCTTCAAATGTTCTTCATTGCTAAATTGTTCTTTCAAAAGCTTCACAGCTGCCTGGTAATTCTTATCTGAGTACTGTAGCCCCTCATAAAGAGCAGGTGCCTTTCGGTGAAGGACAAAGATGAAGTAGTGAAACTTTTTACTCTCTTGGAAATTCTGTCGAAGATGAATCGCGCTTTCAAACTGCGTCCTAAATCTGTGCCATGTTAGCTTATTGCCATCAAACCTGAACCTGTCTCGTCTTGGCAGTTTCACATAACATGCAGTAGGCTCATTTTCTGACACTGTCTGTTCATTTCCTGTTGTTCCCATTGATGGTGGTCGATCAGCCATTGTTACTGTTAACTTCTTTATGGTGGACTCTATTTTTCAAATGGCCGTAATTATCTTCATGTCATATTCCACTACTGGCTCAAATTCATATACTGCTGTTTCCTCGGTTACAAATGATGCAGTTTGCGCACTTGCTGCTTTCAAACTTTCCGTTATGGCCCTGATTTCGCTAACGCTTATGCTTACAGAGTCTACGCCTTCTCCGTCATTCATTTTTCCTTCCGCCTCTGTGATGACATTTGTTATCTGCATCCTGAAAGTTTTCATCATCCGCGAAACGGCGTTTCGATTCATGCTGAACAAGATGCAGGCTTACATTCACATTGCAATGATGACATCTTCCTTGTGCGGTTGCTCTCGACTCCACGGCTGCCGCTCCCGCTTGCACGTCTGCTGCCTCGATTTCTTCAGCTGCGGCTCTGCCGTCCCGGTCTTGTCGATGAAAGGAGCGAACAAATCGAAGAGCCGACACGGTTAGCACCGTTTATTCGGAAGATTACAACATGACAGCACGATTATGATGATGATGATTGCCTTTATGAATGGCTCACACCCACTCTGGTGGATTGGTCAAGAAACGAATAATTCATAGATAAAATTGGTCACATATGAATTCTGACTAATGAATATAGAATAGTTAGAATAAATTATGAATGGTAATTTAAAAATTCCAAATCAAAACCAACCTCATTCAATTAAGATTTTTTTTTGTACAGCGGAACGGATATCCCGGTGACAAAGACCTAATGTGGAGCCTCCCAAGGACAGATTATTAGAATCAATAGAGCACAATCTATTTCGATTAAACGCCGCTTTGAGAATGTTTTTCCTCAGTAAATTGAAGCGGTTACATGATGATGATTGGTCTTCTTCCTCTTCTGGTTCTTCGTCGTCTTCTCCTTTGCCTTCCTGCTTCTACACCGGATTTGTCAACAACGCGGAAAGTTTTCGATGGTTCTTCGTCGTTGATCCTTTCCTGTCTCCTTCACCGTTTCCTGTGTTCGTCTGTTTTCGGCTGGTTTAATTCCTTGATGCAATGCACCAACTAGCCCAACAACGAGTTCTACTAGATCACGGAGATCTTCGACGGTGATCGGCAGTGATGATGAACTGACACGCAGGCAGCAGCGGAAGTCGGATGGATGAAGCAAGGTGTGTGACCGAGCTAGTTGGTATTCCATATTGACGTGAACAGCGCGTGTAATACACAAGGACGAAGAAACGACGAGGACTAGCGCTGACTTCCAACTGAAATTTATTAACACAAGCATAGAAAAACGATAACAAGTAGGCACACGTGATCACCGCTCATTTGAATTGCGCATGACGGCAGGCATGGAGAGGGAACCAAGAACCAAAAAGAATTAATAAACAAAAACCACGAAACCGCGAAAAGACGTCAAGAGAAGCAACCGGAGTATGTCTAGGTTATCTGGCCGGATGAACTCAGGTAATCTATTTCTTTTTAAGTGAGGGCGATTGAAGGTTTGCTGATACAATTGCCTTTAGCGATGGCTGCAGCTTCAATGATTATGCGCGTGCTATCCTGACGATGCCTAGCTAAAATCTGTGTGTTATCAAATGCTGGAGCGCACCCGCATTGTGAACAGTGCGTTGCAAGGAAACCTTCTGTCCCTCTGCGTACCTTTTGATTATGCTCCTGCAAACGTACATTAAGGCACCTGCCCGTCTGGCCGATATAAGTCTGTCCGCATGAGAGTGGAATGCTATAAACAACGCTACTAGAGCAGTCAACGAAATTAACCACAAGAACAAATTCGTTGACTGCTTTAGTAGCGTTGTTTATAGCGTTCCACTCTCATGCGGACAGACTTATATCGGCCAGACGGGCAGGTGCCTTAATGTACGTTTGCAGGAGCATAATCAAAAGGTACGCAGAGGGACAGAAGGTTTCCTTGCAACGCACTGTTCACAATGCGGGTGCGCTCCAGCATTTGATAACACACAGATTTTAGCTAGGCATCGTCAGGATAGCACGCGCACAATCATTGAAGCTGCAGCCATCGCTAAAGGCAATTGTATCAGCAAACCTTCAATCGCCCTCACTGAAAAAGAAATAGATTACCTAAGTTCATCCGGCCAGATAACCTAGACATACTCCGGTTGCTTCTCCTGACGTCTTTTCGCGGTTTCGTGGTTTTTGTTTATTAATTCTTTTTGGTTCTTGGTTCCCTCTCCATGCCTGCCGTCATGCGCAATTCAAATGAGCGGTGATCACATGTGCCTACTTGTTCTCGTTTTTCTATGTTTGTGTTAATAAATTTCAGTTGGAAGTCAGCGCTAGTCCTCGTCGTTTCTTCGTCCTTGTGTATTACACGCGCTGTTCACGTCAGTCAGGATGGATGAAATCGTTTATCATAACGTGAAATGAGAAATACAACTGAGCTTAGAAAGATGCAAAGAATAAAACAGGACAAATATACAGTCTCACTCTTCTACTTGTTAACAGAGAGCCCAGACTGTCCTAACCTGCTATTGCCACCAGCCTCATTGATCTATCAGCGCTCTGATTACAGCCCAGGCTAGCTTTAAGTGCATTGTACGGAGCTTCACCGATCTATCAGCAACGCTGATTACAGCCCAGACTGACGTGCCACTCACGTGCAGGTCCATATCTACTGTAACAAACAAAGAAAAAGGGCGGTGGCATCCCTTTATCCCTCAATTGACCACGGCAGCCATGCAGAGCTTACGTACTCGTAAGCCACAGGCCACCGGGCAGGGCCTAAACGGAAAACCAAGATATTACGAAAAACAACGGCTTTCCTTCTTTCTTGTCGACACGTGGTCACGCACAGTGCCAGGAGCCGACATCACGTGCGGAATTTATTGCTGACACATTCCGCGCTTCAGCGGCGTCGTCGGCCAGCAAAACCGTCGTCGCCTCCAACTTGGCGCAAACCAGGCTACTGGGGTTTCGCCTCTGCAGCGTGTTCCCGTCGCTGGCCGGTGTCATCAAACAGCGCCGCCTGCGCTTCAGACTCCCGCAGTGGGGTCTGTCTACTGGCCGGAAGCGGTGCCTTCCCGGAGTTCAAAAACAAGACCGCGGCGGCCGTGGTCCAGGTCTCACACCAGAGGGGAGGCGGCGCGCGACTGCCCGCGTGGCGCCATCGCAGCCGACACAACTGTCCGCTATGCACTCAGACTCAGCGGGAGGTGCACGAAACAGGTCCCCGCTTCGAAATCCGACCCCGCTCGGCCTTCCGCGACCTCGTGGTTTGCCCCTTGGTGCGAAACCGCTCTCGCCCTCAGCACTCAACACAAAAGGAAAAGCTCAGCGGCCACCGACGGCGAGCGAAAGAGACCCGGTCTTTCCCCCTGAAAACGTAAACACGTCGGCATCCTTAGGGCGCGCCACCATATGCGGCCTTACAATGGTTATTGCGGTTGTGATGCAGACGACCCAGGAGACGACGCGGTGACCAAGGAATCCGAACAGCCCTTCCAAAAGCACGTTTCCAGCACACTTCCTTCGCGGTATCAATTATATGGACACTCTCGGTGGGTTTTTACCTTCGCCGCAGCCGTCATGTTCCGTATAAAGTCCAAATCGATAATTTCACTTCCACATCGTATGTTCAAGGCGCTTGTGAGCGGTCGAACGAGCGCGGCTGAAGCAGATATGAAACGAGTCCCATCACCATCGCTTTAATGACGCATTCGATAACGTCGCCGCGCGTCCGAAGCCTGGCATCGGTGGCTTCTAAAGAAGAGGGAAAATGCCCCGCCCGTCCTTCGTCGGGTGAAGGGGCTTGAAGGGGCGCCGGAAGAGGCAAGGGGGCACAGTCGCTCGAGCAGGAGTGGAACTTCGATCATAAGGACGCGGTCGCGAGCGCCGGCGCGCGCGCTCTATTTCGACAGACATTTCACTACTTTGCGTAGAGACGACAAACAGTACGAAAAGCGCACTGCTACGTGGAACGGCTGTATTCGTGAAAATGGGATCCAAAAGAGTTAACTTCTGTAGCCTTGACCCGTACATAATAACTTTATTTTTATCATTTACTACACGCTGCCAGCCTGCGTGCCAGGCCATAAGCTGATGTATTCGCACATAATTTTCCTGCCACAACTATTCTAGCACACAGAGTTGCAAAGACACAGTGAGAAAATTAAATATTATTGAAACACTGAGAAAAAATGTTTTCCTACAAATTATAGCGTCTTTATAGAAACAAAACAAAAGACTACATTTAATATAAAAAGGCATCGTTACTAGAGAAACATCACTTAACGCAAAGAAAAATGCAGTGTAATTCAAAACCGAACCCATTGGTATAAAAGACTAATAAAAATATGAAAAAAAAAACTACCGATAAAAAGTATGAGTTGAGGCCATCTTACTGAGTGCATTTGAAGATAAATCAGTTGTACATTCTGCAATTACAGCGCCCGGTAGCTATCGTTGCGGACCAGAGTTCGCGGGTCCGACTCGCGTCAGCGTTACTTTTCCTTTGTCATCCGATCATGTGCACTTTACCGACGTGATTTGCGTGGCGGAACTACGTCGGTGAAGACTTGTTGGACCCCGGCATAAAACAATTCCGTGTTAAAAATGGTGAATCGGAAGCGACGTTCCGAATTCCTGGGTTACGTGCAGCGCGCTGCAAGTGTCTATCTGCTAGCCTTTTTTGCGTATGACATTCCAATTTTTTGTTATCGCATTCAATGTTTATCCCTTTCAGCGAAACTGAATTTTTCACTGCTGACGACTGCGTTGAACTTCATCGATTTTGCGTGCATGTTCCGATTGTTGTGCTAGTCATCAATGTCGGCGCAATGAAATAGGCAAAAGTATAAACACCAATTTGAGCAATTATATTCTTTGCGTCCCTACAACGGGACACTATCAGCCAGCATGACCTTGGACACTGATAGAACGTATAATGTTAAAATATTACAATCAGTAGCACAACATCAAGAAAACATGTCAAAGAAAAGTCTATATGACCTACTTTAGGAAGTCTTTCCAGCTCGCAAAATTACCGTCAGACTAGAAATTAGCTAAACTCATACCAATATATAAATCCGGAGATAAATGTATGGTATCAAATTGTGGTCCTGTATTTCTTACAAGTACATCGTGCAAACTAGTAGAACATATTATTTTTAAACACATCACACTTTTCGTTTAGGAGTGCACTTTTTTCTCCAGACGAGCACGGATTTCCAAACGGTTTATTAACTATGACACAATTGACCGAAGTTGTGCATGACCTTCCATACGACCTCAATAACCGCAGTCAAACGCATATGGTTCCATTACAACTTGAAAAACATTTGACATAACGAATTGTTTGCAAAACTAAATCCGCCTTATTTAACAGTTCATTTACCTGTTGGATTAAGAAATTTTGCTTAATCAAAAACAATTTGTATTCCTTCACCACGCTGCATCGAAAACTGTTTCTGTGTCCTCAGGCGTACCACAAGGAGCAGTTCTTGGACCGTTGTTATTTTTAACTATATTAACGGCATTGCAATGAACATCGATTCTATAAATAAACTTTTTGCCGACGATTGTGTTATACGTGATATCGCTGCTGTATTGTACAAATGGTGTTCAACCTTCTCACAGCTTCACTTGAGTGATGTAATAAATCTCTGCAAGTTCATTGTATGTATTTATGTAACCACTCTTTGTCGTTGTAATATATTTACTGTAACCTCTATTTCCCTAGATACGTTCGCATGTTTGATCGTTCTATAAACCTTTCATGCATTCAGCTGACTTTTTGTATGCCCACCTGGCACACTTTCAGCTGAGAGCAGCAGTATTGAAAATAAATAAATAAATAAAGTGCATGACGCCTCTTGGTGTATTAGGAGCGAGGATATAGTAACGTAAATAGACATTAGGAATGCGTGAATGAAAACATTGAGAAACAACGAAATTGCCTGTCGCACTGATTGAAATTTTTACAGCAGTGGAAACGCATCCTCGCTTCCACAGCGGCATATCACAGGCGTCGTAGTGCACATTCGTGGATCGCAGACGCATCATTATACCTTTCTCGTTTCAGGTTGCAAGTGGAGAATGATCTAACGTTCCTCGGATTTCTCGTCATGCAAAACATGCTGAAGCCGGAAGCAACACCCGTGATCGGCACACTCCATGGCGCTCAGATCAGATGTCTGATGGTCACAGGTAATCATTCAGTCCCATCTTGGCAAGACATTCCCTTCATTTTCTTTGTGTGACGCATCTTCTCTAAACTAAGTCTATGCCTTGCCGAATGGCGAACACCTCTTTTGAGCGAAAGGACGGACAGACACATTAGCTGTAATCTCGGAGATCCAAAAAAAGCGCGCCCCTGTTCTGTTTGGCACATTTGCATGCTCATGAGCAGCGCAACGACAACAGTTCATGTACATGCTGCCGATGGGAACACAATTGCGCGTAGGGCACCGTGTTTTGTACCGCAACGTACGCACTACTAAAAAAATGTCACTCCTCCAGAATGCAGGTCAAACGCTAGGCTCCATTTCGAACAACGCACTTTCGTTCCTTTACGTACTGCAGACGAAAACTGTCTCAATTTAACGTCAACATGTCAAAAAAACAAAGCATGAACGAATCTGCATGAAATATGTGCTACAAGGGTTGTGCGAATATTCGAACTTTCGAATATTTTTCGAATAGTGCTTGCTATTCGAGTCGCACAGTAATTTGACTATTCGAAGTATTCGAACTTCCGAAAGATAAATACTGTCAACGTCCAATTTTTGGGACTCTCTACCGCGAAATCATCCAAACAGTCGGGCAGTCCGAAGAAAAAAAAAACCTATGGGAAGTTTGCACTAAGTCGCGCAAAGCTCGGCACTGCGAAGAACGGACCCGTCGCCGCTCGTACTCCCGGTCAACCGACACGTCCAGCGTCTAGATGCGCTGCTTCCTCCTCCTCGGGACTACGCAGCTAGGCTATGCACTATAGAGCGGAGTTTGCGCGCGGTGTCTCCGGCGGTGGGCGTTTCGTAGCTACTGCGCATGCGCGGCTTGGCCAAGTTGCGCGGTATCTGGTCGCTAGACGACGCGGTGCTTGCTACCTCTTTCTTTCTATCTCTTTTTCCCCTCTCCACTTCTATCCCTTTCGTCAATGTTCCTCCTGTCCCTCTTTTTTTTATGCGTTTCATTCTCTCTATTTCTCATTCTTTCTGTATTGCGCTTTACTCTCTCCCTTCCTCCTTTGCCTCCTCCGCCCCATCACATCTCCACTCCTCATGCTCACCTCCCATTCCCTCCCCCTTGCTACACGGTACTACAGAAGGCTATGCTATGCTTTGCTAGCGCGCGTAGCCCTGAGGAGTTGCTTGTCGGCTGACATGCCTTTGTTTGCCTCTTGGGAATTTTTCAAGCAAAAAGTTCGGACAGTAGCTACCGAAATCGGATCAGTGAGGGGCATTTACAGAAGATTATAGAACAAAAGATGTTACTAAAGAATCTTCAAAACTTGTATGAATTTTAATGTGAGGCGCCTGGTTGTTACACAGAAGAAATAGCTAATGCCAAATACGCACTCCAGAGGTACGACACCTTACGCTACAGAGGTCCGCGTGTTCGATCACGCAATACTCGTACTTCGCATTCAGAGGAGCCCACACGTCAAGCCTTACTCGATGAATACCGCAACGCAAAAAGCAAATTTATACCACATTTTTATTCGCAAGGGTCATTGGTAACTAATACAAGTGGAATGATGGCAGAATTTAAAGCTTATTACAAAGCATTGTTCAGCGATTCCTATGAAAAACAGAATGAAGATCTCGTAACGCAGTTTCTGTCATTTGTGACTCATTTATCTGACGAAGAGTGTGAGTTTATTAGGGGGCCAATGACTTTAAAAGAAATAGAACTCAACGTTGACCAATTACCGATATCGAAAACTACAGGACCCGACGGAATGTCGGGCGAGTTTTGCAAAACATTTCAATCCTTATTATGTCCGGCACTGCTGGACATTTTTACGGAGAGCTTGAATCAGGGGACCCTTCCTCGATCTTTTACAAGAAGCCACACCGTCCTAATTCCAGAACACTCTGACAGAGAAAAGCTTTGTCATGTTGACGGTTACAGACCGATTACACTGTGTAACGTTGACTATAAAATTTTTGAAAAAATACTATCAAACAGACTACAATTTGCAATGCCAATTCTTATTGGCGCCCACCTGACTTGAGGCCTGAAGGGTCGTTCATACACATCGCCCGCACAGTATTGGAACATTGTTCCCACTCGTATGACCAACTGGCAATATATATGTATATTTAGCGAAGGCGTTTATTCGGGTTCGTCATTGCTTTCTATTTTCTTTTCTAGACTATGCACTATATTTAAAGCTATAAAACTATGCTACAGTGATTGCTCAACTCTTTTGATTGTTAATGGCCACCTGCCAAAAACTGTGTCGATTCACTGCTCTGTGAAGCAAGGCTGTCCGTTGTCGCCAGTGCTTTTTGCCCTCTATTTGGAACCACTGTGCTTAAAGGGGCCCTGCAAAACTTTTTGAGCAGGGTCAAAAAGCGCTGCCAATCGGTAGTCGAGGCTCCCGAGAACACGCGAGCCAAATATTGTAGCGAAGCGAGTGGCCTGGAATTTACAATAAATTCTCAAAGTCAGCTGAAAATCGCTCCCTCTTCTCTCGACAAATGAGGTATTAGTCTGCAATATATGACGCGATTGTCGGCAGTTCCACCAATGTCTGATGTTATAATCACGATAACACCCTCATTATTACCTTCGTTGTTAATTTTGAGTTCAATAAGTAGATAATATGTATGTTTATATTGTGTTATGCCGTTAAAACACCGAACAAACAATAATATTAGCACTTCCGGTCTCACCGACAGCTCGTCTGCTCGTAGTTGCGTGGTTGCGTTTTCTTCACCATGTGCAGTGCCGAAATCGTGAATATTTCTGTGCTTTTGACCATCGCCGGTTGCCGTTGAGAGTGGCAGCCGTTCGAGTGTTGCCTCGTCAGCTGGAAACTGCATCGTCGGCACGTTCTCACGGCCTACCGAGGCAGCGGTGCAGCATTTCTCCGATAACAATGCTGCGCCGGCTAGCTTAGGATACCTGTGTTCGCTGTATGGCGAGAGTCCCGTTCGCTGTCTGTTCAGTATGTCATCGAGCCGTACCTCGGCGTATCCTCCCCGTAGTCTCAGGTTCCCGAGAAACCGCGACACAGCAACCAAGCAGACTCGCATTTTCACGGTAGCTGCAGACAGCCGGGGGATGGGTCCGCGTCCGCGCCGGCCCGATGCCCCACGATCCTTTCTTCTAGTCTTTATTTCTTTGTTGTCAGCCCACACTCGCTGTGCGCCCGCATTCGAAGAGCAAACAGCATTGAAGTACCGCCTCTGGGAGAAGGGTGCACGCAGCTTTGCCGTGTTGAATACGATTCAAGCGCGAGCAGTGCGACGAGGCGGTGTATCGGAGTGTGGGTCGAAACCCATCTCAGCTGTCATTCGTTCCAAACGCGCACGCAAGTTTGCGTCCATGGTTCGCAGAGCGATGAAAACACTACGGCAGTTCGAGGTGCACACCCAACATTACCAAACCGACTCGCAGTTTTCAAGCACGCGCGATACACGGTGCGATGGGCTCCGCTTGACGACGACCGCGCAAGGCGACCGGAAGTGGCGCCACAGACCACGTGGTTGCGCCGAGACGCCAGAGAGAAAAAAATGAAGAAAAGATGCCGCCGGCGCTGACATAACTCTTCGGCGCCTCCTCGCACCTCCGCCCTCCCTCCCTTCGCGCCCCGCGCAGCTTTCGGCGCGCTCGCGGCGTTGAGTTGAGGGAGAAAGCTGCGGAACGTGATCTCCATAATTTGGTAACACCACTTAGACTTGACGGATTCGAAAAATTTTTGCGGCATATGACTCGTGAAGAGTCATACGTCAATAATGAGACTATTCCAATACAACTAAGAAAGGTGTTGCAGGGCCCTTTTAAGCGTGATTCGATCTTGCATTGTCCATGGTTTCAGTGTTTATGGAAATGAGGTGAAAGTATTAGCGTATGAGGATGACCTGGCGTTCTTTTGTGCAGACATTTCTAGTATAAAAACAGTGGTGTCCACTAGTCGGGAATTCGGAACCATTTCTGGTGCACGAATGAACTTTGCTAAAAGTTTAGGACTGGTTAGGCCCGTAGGCTTATAAACCAACGGATTTCGAGGGTGTTGCGTGGTTCTGTGTGCCACTGAGATACCTTGGCGTTCCACTGGATGCATATAAGTGCATATATATATATATAAGGTGTATATATTATTGGAAAGCACGTGTACCCAGCCTAAAGCGTTAGGCCCAGATGTTTATTCCCCATAACCTCTCAATTTTTGGCAGAGCTAAAGGACGCAATCTATTCCTGGCAACAAAAATATACTACGTACTGCAAATACTACATTGTTCCAGGGTCTACATTCAGAAATTTCACCGAATCTGCTAGCTTTATTTGGTCATCAAGTTATGAGCCGATGAGGCGTGATAATGTTTTTAGACCAGTTTGTGCAGGTGGTCTTGGGTAAGTGCATCTCTTTATTAGACAATTGATGTCTCGCTTTTTCTATTTTCGGGACTGCGATCATCCGCTGCTTCGAACATATTTACAAGTGAATCTCGTCGACGTTTTATCAAGTTTAGTGACATCTGCTAATTGTGCCTCGCCTACCTATTTGCAAGGATTCATGCGTGAAGTGTATGAATCAGTGCGGTTTTTGACCATAAGATTTTCTAATGACTATTTATTCTCTAGTTCAAGAAAAGATCTATATAATGCCATATTAGATATGTTATTTCCTGCACATTTGTGCCGCTCACTATATGTTGGATTACCTGGACACGACATGCTTGTGCGTGTGACGAAAATGCCTATTTCACCAATATCTAAGTCATTCTTCTACAAAGTGCATACACAGACGCTGCCTGTGAAAACCTGGTTAGGCCACAAAGGCATTTTTGTATCTTCAGTGAATTGTCGCCTCTGTGAAGTTCCGCAAACTATAGAACATTGCTTCATCAGCTGTAAAGACACCATACTCTTTTGAGACGTTCTACAAAGGGCTTTTAAAAAACAACTCGATTTAAATTCGTATAGCATACGTTATCTTTGCCACCCAAAAGCCATTCTATGTCTCTTGACATGCTCTTACTAATGGGTATGCACAGTTTATGGAAAACTCGCATGTTAGACAGGCATGCGGAACCCATGGTGTCATCGCGGTTGCATTTCATTAAAATGGCTCTTCAGCTAAAAGACTTTTATCAAAAACTACAGTTTCAACCGGACTGGTATCCACTCTTCATGAAATGTACTGCTTTAATACCCTTTGAGGACTTCTGCGTAACGCTTGTACGCTGGTAGAGGCCGTCTTGAGTGTTTTGTTCGCTATGTATGCTAATTACGCACATTTGTAATAAATGCCGTAAAACAAAAAAAGAGAAAAAAGTGCCTGGATAGCTGAGTGGTTAGGATGCTCGCCTTCGTACCGAGGGTACGCGGGTTCGAATCCCGCCTCGTGAACAATTTCTTTCCGCAAGAATTTCTTTCGTTATATCTTCTTTTCCGTCTCTCTGTTCGTTTCTCTCTCTCTCTCTCTGCACTCGGTCTCAGGTGGCCGCACTGTGGCACACACCCGTTAAGATGATGATACTTTTCTGCGATCGACTCACAAGGAACCAATTGTTAAGCAGCTTCACTGTTAAAAGCGAATTCACGCTATTTTATTCCGCTCAAGCAATCAAATCACCACAGCCATGTCCTAAATAGCTTTAATACCTCCCAATACACTTGTCGGGCATTTTGGTGCGCACCCAGGCTCTCGCGGATACATTCGGTACTTGTCGCGAACCCCGCTTAACTACGTGCCAGCCGCCAATTGCAAATTTGCGTCTTGTGATGAGCGCTGCTGTTACCAGCAAAGCGCGGAATAGGTTACGGATCTCTCTCATGGAGCATTTAAAAACGATGACACGGAACACAAATGCTGTGGTGGAAGCGCAGACGACTCGTCCGGCTTTTCCCGATACGTGCCCGAACGTAAACGATGCGCGCACACATCGCCGAACCTCCGCCGGTGCGCAATATGTGCTGCTGCGGGCAACCGATCGTTCCTAGTTGTGTGCAGCACATTGCCGACTAAGCTGACGGCGTCACTGCCTGGGCGCTTTCGGTACCGTACGTGTGCGGGTTTGTCATGAAAATATTCGTGATGCCCACCTGACTGCACATGGGCGCTGCGATGGCGAGCTCCTTTCGTTCTTAAAGGCAACGTGCCTGTGCGGCGCTGCGCCACATGCACTCTGGAGCGGTTACCTGAAAAAGCTTATCAGAACGGCGATTAAGCCGTACTGGCGCGTTTGCCGCCTGCCGCCATCACGCCTCCGTGCATTTCCGGCGCTTATCAGTAAAGACATCACCGCACTGCGCCGTGGCAGTGGCCCTGTCAGATTTTTGATATGCTTCACACCATCCCACATTGGCATTAAGGCAAAGCTGCGTTCGGATCGACTCGCGACAGCGCGGGTTCGAACCTAGGAGATGATAGACGCGGCAGAGTTGGGGGCTTTAATTAATGCCGTTTATGACCTGAAGCTTGGGCAGAACGTAAAGGAAAATTGGACGCAAAGAGTTCCAGTGCCCGTAATTTCAGATGTTCCTTTACATTGACGTCTATGCGACAGATTAAGAACTCCCTACTCGAAGGGAGAGCGCTCTTGTATGCCACATCAATTGAGCCTCCACAGAAGTTGAAGATGGAGGAGAGGTTGCAAAAATGGCGTCTTTTCCTTTCATGAGTAAAGTGTTGTCGAGACCCAATTGGTTGTACCAAATCACGTAAATAAATACAATTCGGCGTCTTCACTGCCTCATTCCTGCTAAGACAACTAGGAAACACTACCCCTCCAGCGCTACACCAACCTAGCCAAAGAAACGCTTTCATGTTGGTATCTAAGAAGAACATGCCTAGACTTCTTCTGCAGTTTTCTTTTCTGTAGTTTCGCTTCGAAGTGCTCGAATATTCGAGAAATATTCGAAAAATATTCGATTCGATGTGCACTAAAACTTTAGTTTCCAATTCGCTTCGCGCCCAAAAGTTTGCATTTCGCACAACTTTAGCTAAATGTTATTATCGTTATCTCTACGTCCCTTGCGGCAGCAACACATTTCAAATATCAAAGAAGAAAACTCGAACGGATTACAGACAAAAACAAAACGTGGCCGACTTGCACTAGTGGTGCAAAGTTGGACTGACGGCGGAGCTGGTGGCCACTCTCTCGGGCATGCGCTCGCTGCGCTACCTTATCACGATAACACTGCTATCACACGTTTCGCTATATAACAGCTTGACAATAAACCCTGCATTTATTCTTGTTCCTGCCATCGTGCAGTTGACTCCATCCTTTACGAGACACAGGTCTCGCAGGTTACGTTAGCTACTTGACTACTTTCTGGCTACTTCCTTGTTCACTCGACTTGAACCAAATTGCCAATATATGGTGACGCCGCAGCCACTGGTATTCAAGTATGCTGTGTCAGAACATGGTGGCCCAGGCGTGTTCGCAGCTCGTAAAGCTGAATTTGGCACTTGCATTGCACAACGGCTGTTTGATACACAGCTGGCAGACGGGGAAAACTGTTGCATGGCGCCGGAGTTTGCAGGCCGACTATTGCTGAACCCGTGTTTAAACGGTTTTGGATGTGAGCAGGGCAATCATACAATCGAACCATTCAATGAATCCATGGAAGTGAGCAGGAGACTAGCATGCAGGGCTCTCTGTACTCATCGACATTGTAAATCGGATATCCCACAAACTTCTTGTGTCATTATCCGAGAAATGTTTACGAAGTTACATTTTATGCTTCTATCCCAGACTGATTTCTAGCACGCTCATGCAGTGCTCATTTTTTATTTTCACCATATGGCGTTACTTTTAGTTGTTTCAAGAACAGTTAAGCAACACGTCTGAAACAAGTGTCATTTTTGCAACAGCGCACTTAACTTCGTCATCCTGCCTTAAATGATCGTCAAGGCAGAAATGTAAGCCTAAATCTCAGCAATATTGATTTTGGATGGTTTATATACTATACTCGTTTAAATTTTCACTGTAGGCTAGCCAATTAAATAAAAAAATGTTGCGGATTCAACACACGCGTGGCTACTTTTGGTTACTTCTACTACCCTTGGTTCAAGTTGATTGCCTTTTGGCTAGTTTTTACAATTTTATGGCCTTTCTTTTTTGCCCTCTCGACCTGAAAACCTGGCCATGTTGCTTCGCAACCACAGTTCTGGGCAGGTGCTGGAGAAATGATTAAATTCGTATGACGTACATGCGAATTGTGATTATCGTATCATGTATCGCTGTGACGTAGCATGCTCCAAACAAACGCAGTTGTCTCAACCGTGACATTTTTAACGCAACTACAACCAGAACTGTGCAAGCATGTGGCTTGCTTACACCTCGTAGCTTCCACCCTGCTCCAACCAGCTTGTGAGGTGGAATAGAGAGTTATGCTCGCTTCCTTGAGCTGCTCTACGTAAAATACTGTTAACTATTTACCCCCGCAATAATAAACGGACACATTTCGCCGGAGATGTGCTTCGAACGAATAGAAGCATAACAGAAGGAAAACTATGCATTTCGTTAGATCACGTTTTTTAACAAACTTTGTGCTTCAAGGGTGTCATCGTGACTTGGCTCAAGCACATGCAACTAGATTATATATATTGTGAGCGCGAAAAGTGAATGACTCTTCCTCCTCTTTACATATCATCATCACTTGTGCATCTTCGTCATCTGTATATGTCATCATCAATGTGATTTTCGGCTGGAGCACGGCTGAATAAAGCGGTTCCTCATAAGTGGTGGACGGTGCTTTTCGATCCTCAAATCGTCTCGCCCGTTCTCGCTGGAGCTTCACTCGGGTCGTCGCGTCACACCACCTCGCATGCCCGGTCAAGAAAATCCTGGCTCGTCAGACACCGCCGGCCCTCTCCAGCCTCCACCGCCCGCTCTGCCCATAACCAACCGCCTGCGTGATCCACCTGTGTTCTCTGGTCTTCGAGGGGATGATGTAGAAGATTGGATCCAAAACTACGACCTCGTCAGCGACTTGAACAGGTGGGACAACCCACAGAAGTTGCGCAACGTCCCTTTCTACCTGTCTGACGTCGCGAAAACCTGGTACTGGAACCATCATCCAGATCTTCCAGACTGGGACACGTTCGCGCAGCACCTTCGGCAAATCTTCGGTGCCCCCACAGTTCAAGCTGAAGCAGCTAAGAAGCTCGCTGAACGCATTCAGCTACCCGGTGAGTCATACACCTCGTACATTGAGGATGTCCTTGCCTTGTGCAAGCGTGTAAACGCCACCATGTCCCCGACCGACCAAATACGCCACATTATTAAAGGCATCAACACCGTCGCCTTTAACGCACTCGCTACGCAAAATCCTGTCACCACTCAGGATGTAATCACCATTTGCCAGCGACCCGAGGTACTCAAGACTCTTCGCCTATGCTACGATGCCACCGACATTCGTCTTCCTGCGACCCTCGATTTGCGTACGCTGATTCGCGACATCGTTCGTGAAGAGCTTCACGGGCGCTGCTCTTCCTGCGCTACGGAAACTACTCTACCTTCTGCACAAACCGGCTTGCGAGACATCATTCGGCAAGAGATCGCGGCCGCATCGCGTCTGACGTGTTCCGACGGCCCCTGCGCTCGCCAGGCGCCAACGTACGCTGAAGTTGCGGCGCTCTCTGCTGCCACCACCGTTCCTGGGCCTACACCAGGAGACCACGCGCCTGTGGCTTCGTTGTCCCCGCCGGCGCGTGCACAGCCTTACTACACCGCTCCGCGCCCTCCTCGGCCCATATGTTACTACTGTGGCTATCGAGGACACATATCCCGCTTTTGTGGAAGGCGCCAACAGGACGAGCAACGCGGCTACGTTCCCGACGAACGCCCAGGCATCCGACCGACCACCAGCTACCAACGGACGACCTACCGCTCTTCCTACCATCGTTCACCTTCTCCTCCCTACCGTCCTGATATGGCTGTGAATTCACGCGAGTCTCGTCGCAGGTCACCTTCTCCACGTCGCCGTTCAGTGTCGCCTCTGCGACCCGCCTCCCACGTCACGAACGCCCACTCGGAAAACTCCCCTATGCAGTTTTAGGAGGGGAAACTGCATTTACCGGACAGCCAACAATTCCTCCAGAGCGACCATCAAACTTGTTAGTAGTGTTTGTAGAAGGTGTACGCGTCGAGGCTCTCGTGGACACTGGCGCTGCCGTTTCGATTATTCGTGCTGATTTTTGTTCCCGCCTTCGCAAAGTGACCACGCCTTACTGCGGCCCACCTCTCCGTGCAGCGACCAACTCTATCATTCGTCCATTGGCACAGTGCACGGTTCGTGTCTGCATAGATGGCATTCGTCATCACATTGTGTTTGCGGTATTTCGTGAGTGCACCCACGAACTCATTTTGGGGTGGGATTTCTTGTCTTCTGCGTCTGCTTCCATATCTTGTGATCAGCGCCTCATACATCTGAATGCCACTGACTCTTCTTCGCCTGAACACGAAGGGCGCATTCGCCTTGTCGCCAGCTCAGATTATGTTCTTCGACCATCTATAGAAGAGATTATAAGCGTTAATTCCAACGACATTGTGGATGGTGATGTCCTCATTCTTCCTTACGGCCATACCCTGTCTCGAGGCATTGTGATAATTCCAGGCCTTATTCGCTTCTCTGACGGCTCTGCCTTCCTTACCGCTTTAAATCAAACCCCCGAATCTTTACTGCTGCCCCGTGGATCAACCGTCACTTGCGCGGTCGACACTCATCCCGTTGCGATTGTTGCCCTTCCGAGCCAAGAACTACCAGAGTCAACTTCGCCGCCACTCAATGCCTCTTCCACACCTTTGTTGGCAACCATAAGCCCTGACCTAACACCTGCACAGAGTCCAGATTTGCTCGCCCTATTGAACCGACATCGTTCTTTGTTTGACGTGAATTCGCCCGTCCTCAGCATGACTACCGCCGCTACCCACAGCATTCAGACTGACGGCTCCCGTATTATTCACCGGCGCCCATATCGCGTGTCTCTCGCAGAACGCAAGATCATCGAGGAAAACGTCTCAGACATGCTACGACGAAACATCATACGTCCTTCCTCGAGTCCCTGGTCATCCCCAGTTGTTCTAGTACAAAAGAAAGATGGCACAGTTCGTTTCTGCGTCGATTACCGTGCACTAAACAAAATAACGCGCAAAGATGTTTATCCTCTGCCACGGATCGACGACGCGCTGGATTCATTACATGGCGCCGAGAATTTTTCTAGCCTTGACCTCAGATCAGGCTACTGGCAAATACCGATGTCGGAGTCTGACAAAGAGAAGACCGCCTTTTCCACCCCAGATGGCCTCTATGAGATTAATGTGATGCCTTTTGGGCTTTGTAATGCGCCCGCTACCTTCGAACGCATGATAGACGCACTGTAAAAAGTTCACCGTAGTTTTTGCGGTGAAAGCACTGGCAGCTGATGCTGCCAGAATTTTACCGTAAAAAAAACTGCGACCCGTATTTCAAGTTTACGGCATGCATGCCGTGTATATAATGATATCGTGTAGGAAAAATCTGGCCACTGTTTTTTCACTCCACAATACTTTTCCAGTAAAAATAACCACAGCCCGTAAAATCTACGTTGCACCAATTTCGTGTTATCTAGTGTTTAAGCCGTTAAATGTACGGTGGTTACACGGTATATTCATCGTTACACGGTGGCGTGTAAAACACGGTGGTGTGTAAATTCATCGTTAGACAATGCTGTGTAAAACCCCAGCAGCAACATTTTCTCGTGTTGTAGCAGACTGTAAAATATGGAGTGCACTGTGAAACGTGCATACAAACATTTTCTGACTTTCTAACCTCTAGGCCGTAATCTATGACGTGCCCTGTGAAGTGAGCACAACGACATTTTGCTGGTTTTCTAGGTTTTCAGTGCAAAATGAAGACTAACATCCCTTTTGCGTATAGGCAACTGTCTGCCCATACTACTGGAACGTAACTCATACAGATTTGTCAACTTAGGTGATTTGTAATGTACACAAAAGATATTCTCGATCTTCAATGCCCACGCTATTCATGGTGTGAAATTCATTCGACCTGATTAACACAGTTGCAGCGCTGCTGTTTTTCTACTATGCAGCCACGTATGGCACTCTGACTAAGCCTAAAAACTGCATGCGGGACACTGCTGTAATATGGGAAGTGTAACTATGCTGTGCAGGAAGACAATGCAGTGGAAATGGGCAATACTGCTATTTATTAAAGTTCTCCACACACCTGGATTCTGCATTTGGCATATGTCCATTCCAGGCACAATAAATAACTTTATCATAATCTCTTTGTAACAGTTTGATCTATTTTGTACATTTTTAGGTGTTCAAAAATCTGCAAAAAAGAAAAGAGCGTAAGACAATACAATATACTGCTCTTCGTGGAGAGACTATATAACACTACCTACGATGTGACTTTTAGGCTATGGAGGTTTAAATTAGAGTACTCAGGCTGTTAGCATATAATGGGTGGCCACAGCAGAATGCAGCATTGAAATAGTTAGTGATTTCAGACATAGATCTTCTCACGGCACCTTTATATGAAAGAAGAAATCGGTTATAAAGAGACAGTTGTCTTAGTACATCAGTCCGTGCTTTACTTCTATCATCAGATTAAACATGTCTACTCTGAATAAGGCATCTCGAACTTTCCTTCTATTAACCCTTACCTAGTAGTTGCACCAGCCTCAGCGCCCTATATTTATTAATTTCAGCCTCCCATGTCCTTTTTGTCACCACTACAGCACTTGCTATTGCTTCAAATCCACAGCTTCATCCAAAGTGACGATCTGTTTCTTTTTTTACCCTTGATGCACTGCCCATTCATATATTCTATTTAGTTTCAGCAACAACATCATTACTAGTATTTATTTCATAGTTTATTCTGTTCTCTTCCGGCCCTTTCATGTTAATCTTTCATTTAATCTCAACCTCATCTATTATCCTGTCCTATATGGGTGAGTAGTGGCAAGCTTTCGTCCTGACAGATACTGGAAAGCCGCGACTATGAGTACCAGCGAAGTGTATTTCACGCGATTCTTAGCTTCTCAATTGTTTCCCTCTTATTGCTTGAGTTAATGGTAACTCCATGGCCAAGCAAATGAACTTATTTATCAGTTCTATTCTTTCACGACTTATGGTTAACTGATGTTCTCTTCCTTACCAGTTGAACATTAGGTTTTCTTCCAACTCCTCGTTAGGTCCACCCTAGTGCTTCACTTTTTTTGTTTCACCATCATCCTCTGAAGTTGTCTCGTGATTCAAAAAATAAAACGTTATCATCACAAAATTTCAAATCGCTAAATAATTCACTACAAATTTTTACTTAAAAGACTCTCCAATTCCATTTCTCTGATGCCTCCTGTAAGCACACAATGAATACCACTGCATAGGTAGTCGCTCTATACTAGACACTTTTTCAAGGAGAACTTAGCTTGGGGCACAGTCAGAATAGATATTTGACATATGCTTCATCTGCAGTCTAGTTGCAAAACGATGACCCCCTATTTACATTGCATGGACCACAAAGCATTTTACCTCCTAAACAGGTAACGCAGCTGCTCTCAGGTCACTCCGCATCAACTACTGTCAACTTCTGATGCGTGTAATGAAATGGAAGTAGGTGAACTGACGCTAACAAGACTGTGTGAAATTAAATTTATCAGTAAGAGGTAAAAAACTAATGAAGCTAGGGAAGCTACCCAGATGACAAAGTAATCGATGCGCCCATCAGTAATCTGACAGTAAAAAGCCATAAGGAGAATGCCCGAGAAAAAAATGGCACAGGCTTACTTAGTTTATCCCTCACGGTTTCTATGTTCCTCTAAGCCAGCATTTCCCTCGCTTTGACTGGACGTGTCTTCATAGCAACACTGACGAGCAAAATAGTTTTAGGCAAGGTTGCATTTGCAACATTGTGCATCCATACACAACTCCTTGAAAATGCACAAGTGGCATCTCCAGCGGAAGCTACTCGGGCATAGAGCGAACCAAGCTGCCCAAAAATTGTGTTTAGATTGTTGGCTTTATTTTTGTACACTTATAGAGCTAGACTTCAGCCAGAAGTTTGAACATGTGAAGTTCATTTGCTGTAGTAGTAGTATGGACAACTGCTATGGTCCGTTGTATTCAATACTTCAACCTCAAGGAAATGCAGTCAGGAATTGTGCTACTCACGTAAACGTTCCATTCAGAATCCATGATTTTTTCGTCAAACTGAATATTTTTGGGTTCTCTTTCCTTGCTTTTTTTCTCAGCCTTGCTTCCATGGTCTGGGTTAATACCAAAAGTGCCCTGTGCAAAAGCAGGAAAAAAAACAATGCTAAATATTGCAGTAATGAAGCTGCTCATGAGCTTGTACCCAGATTTGTAGTAATTTCCAAAATATATTAAAAAGTTATGCAGGTCCTAAATGTTGAATTTCGGTGTCTCAAGGCTATCCATAAATGTTGTTTATACAGATATTTCTCCTTCTTAGAAATCGCCCAATCTAACATAAATGTTAACCACTAATCCGCAGCAAAGCTTCACTGTACTAGTATTGATTTTATGCTGCAGCACTGACTTAGTGATTTAAGCATCTGCCTCACATGCGGATGGTGCGAGGTTCGATCCCCAGTGCGGCTGGGCGTCCGCCAGTGATGCAATGGGTACAAGCTTCCCTTGGCCTGCTGCTCGGCATATCTGCGGTATATTTGGGAACACTTGGAAAATAGGTCTTATATGTCACATTGAGTTCAGAAACATATCATGAGCCATGGTCCTCTTTGGCCAAGGTTACTTTTGCACCAATAAATTCTTCGTCATCCGCGGCAGCATTATACTCTTGCCACGTCGCTGACTAGTTACACGCACGCTCACTCGCACCATCTGCCAACTTGAATTGAGGATGAAAAGACCTTCAGAAGAAGTGCTACAGGATGGTAGGACGTCACATTTGGACGTTAAACCTCCGACACCCCTCAATAAAGGCATAATCATTAATATTTAAAAAAAAGTCGTCTCTTTACTGCAACAGCCTATGAGATAGCATTCAGGGCACGTAGTACATATTTATACACTAATACAACCCTGAGAATGTGGATTATGCGACTATTGTAAAGACCTCATTTTTGTTTCAGCCCACGCTGAGAATTAGCGTCCAGGATGAACGAGAAAGTACCGAAGTTGGGTGCTTTAACTATGGAACACTGATTATATCTGGGAGCTTAAAAAAGGCACTCAGGGCAGAAAGTTGGCGTTCAATGGCAAATTAATGCGCCCTGAGATTGTTCTGTTACTAAAAATTGAGTTTTTGTGAGCTAGAAAAGACAAACGTTTAGTCGAAACGTCACTATTACCAGCCATATCACAGGTGGACTGCAATAATTGTGAATGTGGATCACAGACGGTTGCCAGGCTTTTACTGCCACCTATTTCAAAACAAAAGTCACGGGAACCATCCCCTCATATAAGTAATAGGTTTGAATCAAATCGGAGAGTTTAAATCAAATAGCAGGACAATGTTTTTGAACAATTCTCACAGTAAACACGTATTTTGCGTTCAGACAAACGTCGTAAAAGTCAGAAAGAGACATAGGTGATTTTCACTGACAATGACCATGTGTCCTTAGAGCGGCGTTAAAGTTCCATCACCATAGGTACAGCAGGCTACTATTGGGAGGTGTTTTCAAGAGAAAATCTGTAGGATGCTTGCAGATACAACAGCAAGGACGAGACACCATCTTTGCAGATCTCTTGACACCACAATAAAGAAACAATGCTTATGTTAGGAGCTTTTTTTCTACAAAAAGGAGATGAAAATGCTCTCCAGAATGATTTAAATACACACCTTTGAACGAATTCCAAAGTAGACTACAATCTTTCAGCATAACAGACGTGAAAGGAAAAATAACTGGTGAATAACATGCAGAATACTGTAGTGACGTTCTCTAGCCGCTCCCAACACGTGGCGATCAACAAGAAGGTACTCCTCTGGGTTCCACAAGTCGCCACCTAAGGTTAAGAGCACTGACAATGAAATGGCATTCTTAATAGTTCAAGTAGTTCCAGTTTTCATTTCAGCATGTATTGCGCAACTAAATGTCACTAGTGCTAATGAATTGGGCGTACTGACACAGCTCCTGTATCATATGCTGATGCAACTGCAACAAAATGATGCTAAGTGGCTTCAAGTATGATTAGCTTTTATTTCAAGAATTTTCGTCACATTTTGGAACTTTGAAGAAACGCAACGTGTATTCCTCTGCTTAGTGTGCTAACAGAGGAGGTCACATTTTGCAATTATACAACCATCCAATGCTGAAATACAACTGTATTTTGATAATCTAGGTTAAGTACAAAATAAATGAATTATTCAAGTCACAGCTTACAGTTGCAACCATTTTATTTGCTCTGCATGACTTCAACAAACATCTCATCCAATCGACAAGCATCCAACAGTTAGGCATACGGGCATGCAGTTAGGAAAAATCGCCCTGCGAGCTGTCACATTAAAAAGCGTACATTCAAGGCGCAATACATGTAAAAAAACGACGCTAATGTCGCAGTTAACAGAATATGTACTAAGCGAAAGATACCATTTGACCTCTCTTTCACGGCAGCCTCGGAAAGTCAACGCGAACCAAGACAGTTCAGAACTCGAAGCCGTAGCGCAGCAAAACCCGCACACGTGGAAACTCAAACCTCCTTCAGCTGCTGCTCCAGAAAAAGCTATTAAACATAACTATACAGCATGAGGCAACAAATATTACAGCACTTCAACGAAGAAAAAAAAAATGCTTCCGCAACTATCACCGTTTCATTCTGCTTTTCGTGATGGAAAGAGCGCGAACTCGACGAAACTGCAGCCTACCAAAAGTGCGCATATGTGGGAACTTCAAAACACCTTACATTGCTGGCACGCAACACGCCGTTCACAATAACTACATACCTGTTGAATGTAGCGAATATTGACGGCGTGCTGTGTGGCCACCTTATAACTGTAAAGGCTCTGTTATACTCCGACGTGCGTTCGCGTCAGCCCGCGGCTGCGGGAGTTGGCGACGTCAGGTTCGTCAGGTTACGTTGACGCGAAAACAGAGCACTCTATACTCCCACTTCCGCGACGCAGTACGCCGCCTTGACGCATGCGCATTTTAGTGCACTCGGCGTCCCTTCTTCACGAAGAGACGCAGACGGAGTGCAGTCTGGGTAACGTCTCCGGCGCGGAATGCAGCATGTCGCATCTCGCGCCGGCTGCAGCCGGGGCGCGCTGACGGACGCCGGACGCGTCGGTAGCGCCGCGCGTCGGACTATAAAGTGCTGCGCGTTTGTTAGCGTAGCGTCGCTGTGCAGAGCGTGCGCGCGCGTCGACGTTACGCTGGAGTATATCAGCCCCTTAACTCTCGAAGGTTCATATTCATGCTTTCTTGCACTGGCACATACAAGGAAAATAATCGCGCACTAAGTCGGCGCGTACCCATGCAAGGCGAAGTATACAGCAGTGCATGCGGTGCAAACACAAAGCAAGACGTCTATTCAAGAAAGTCATGAGAGCAAGTGCACAAAATCCAGCCAGTGAAGTCAAATGGCTTTCTGATACTTCCAGAGCACACATATCATTCGCATGCATCACTGCGCGATTAAGTTTTGAGAAAAGATTGCGACGTACCTGCAGCGGGAGTACAATACGTGGCCCAACGGATTCCAAACCAGCGCCGATAGCAGAGCCTTCGAAAATGGCGAGACTGGTGACGCATCGGGCGCCGAGCCAGCTGTTCCTTGCCGTATCTGCGCCGCTCTGCGCATGCCCGGTTTCTTGCGAGTACCGTAACACAAGGTGCGCCGGCGCGCCAAGCAGTCGTCGCAGCGTCCACGCGCGTGCATGAGCGGCGGGGAACGAAAGGCGAGCGCACGAAGCCGCTCCTCCTCTTTACTCTTTCCTTTCTTCTCTCCTAAAAGTCAATGCGCATGCGCGCGGCATGGTATACGGTGAGAATACCGTAGTTTACGTTTACGATGGCGACACCGCCTTTTTTACGCAATATTGGGCGTAAAAATAACGGTCTCTTTTTACAGTGCAGCGTACTGCGTGGTCTGAAATGGAAAACATGTCTCTGCTATCTCGACGACATAGTAGTGTTTTCATCCACGTTCTCGGAACATCTGCGACGTCTTGAGGAAGTCCTCACCTGCCTCGCAAAAGCCGGCCTACAGCTCAATACGAAAAAATGCAGCTTTGCCAGCAAGACAATTAAGGTTCTCGGCCACTTAGTCATCAAAGAAGGCATTCGCCCGGACCCTGAGAAGCTTGCCGCCGTTTTCAACTTTCCCCGGCCACAGCGTCAAAACGACTTGCGCAGCTTTCTTGGGTTGGCTTCTTACTTCCGGCGCTTCATACGCGACTTCGCAGCACTTGCGTCTCCGCTCCATCAACTCCTCGCAAGTAACGCGCCCTTTGTTTGGTCCGAAGACTGCGAGAGTTCTTTCCTGGCGTTAAAGCAAGCCCTTACGTCCGATCCGGTACTGTGCCACTTCGACCCCGACGCACCCACCATCCTTCACACTGACGCTAGCAGTCATGGTTTAGGTGCCGTTCTCCTGCAGCGTGACAACATCTCGCGCGAACGCGTCGTTGCTTACGCTAGTCGTGCTCTCACCGTTGCAGAAAAAAACTACACCATCACTGAGCAGGAGTGCCTTGCTGTTGTTTGGGCAGTACAAAAATTTCGCCCATATCTACACGCCGCCACTTCACAGTCGTTACCGACCATAACGCACTGGCGCTGGCTTTCGTCACTGAAAAACTTATCGGGTCGCCTTGGTCGCTGGGTGCTTCGCTTGCAGGAGTACGATTTCGATGTCACCTATAGGTCTGGAAAGAAGCACAAAGACGCCGATGCCTTATCACGCTGCCCTCTGCCCAGCGAAGATAACCAACCATCGTCGCTCCAAAACGACACCGCATTTCCAGTCGCAGCGCTAAGTTGGCTATCATCCGGCACCCCATCCGTCCTCGTTTCGCACCAACGTGTCGACCCTTACTGCCGCACTATTGTTGAACGCATCAACGGCTCTTCTCCTCCTCCAAACGCCCGACTCCGTCGACAACTCAGACAATTCAAGCTTAACGGTGGTGCTTTATATCGCTATGTTTACCACCCCGATGGAAACAAATGGGTCCCAGTCGTACCACGTTCTCTCCAACGTGAGGTTCTGGAAGCATTTCGCGATGATCCAACCGCCAGTCATCTAGGCTATCATAAAACTTACGACAAAATACGAAGTCGCTGCTCCTGGCCTGGCCTTTCTTCAGCCGTAGCCAATTATGTCGCCTCCTGTGTCCATTGCCAACGGCGAAAGCGACCAACGACTGCTCCTGCTGGCTTAATGCAACCACTTCCCTGTCCCGCCTTGCCTTTTGAAGTCGTCAGAATAGACTTGTACGGCCCTCTTCCTACAACAACGAATGGGAATCGTTGGATTGTCACGGCAGTTGACCATCTGACCCGCTACGCGGAAACAGCCTCTCTACAATCTGCGACTGCCACTGAAGTCGCCGATTTCTTTCTGCGCAACATCTTTTTACGCCATGGAGCTCCACGCGTTCTCCTCAGCGATCGCGGCAAAGCCTTTCTGTCTTCTATTGTTGACCAAGTTTTGCGTGCCTCCAACACTATTCACAAGACAACATCTAGTTACCATCCGCAGGCAAACGGATTGACAGAACGCTTTCATCGGACCCTCTCGGACATGATCTCAATGTACATCCACCCCGACCACACGAACTGGGATGCAATCCTGCCCTTCGTGACATTCGCCTACAATACGGCGACGCAACGCACTACCGGCTTTTCTAAATTTTTCCTCGTCCACGGCCGCTCCCCGAGTTTCGCTCTGGACGTCTCGTTCCTTTCGGCACCTGCACCCTCAACAGCTCCTTTCTCTGAACAATTTTTGTCTCGCCTCGCACACTGCCATCACCTGGCCCGTGTTAACACCGGCCTTTCCCAGGAAACTCGAAAGGCTCGCTATGACTCGTCTCGGCGTGTTGTGACTTTTTCCCCTGGAGACGAAGTTCTTCTCTGGACTCCACTGCACGTTCCCGGCTTATGCGACAAGTTCACCAGTCGTTCTATCGGACCGTACACGGTCGTCGAACAGACATCCCCTGTTAATTACCGCGTGTGCCCTCTTAGCACTCCATCTGATCACCGTTGCCGTGGGACGGAGATAGTGCATGTATCTCGTTTAAAGCTTCATACCCGACGCATTTCATAGTACTCTCAGGCGGCCAGGCGGCCGCTTCCATCGCGCGAGGGAATTAGTGTGAGCGCGAAAAGTGAATGACTCTTCCTCCTCTTTACATATCATCATCACTTGTGCATCTTCGTCATCTGTATATATCATCATCAATGTGATTTTCGGCTGGAGCACGGCTGAATAAAGCGATTCCTCATTATATATATATATATATATATATATATATATATATATATATATATATAAATGAAGTAAAGCAGATGATTTTTCAAGGGCTTCTTTATCTTTGTTAGACACAATAATAATGAGAACTAACAGACAATAACGCCAAGGAAAGTACAGGGGGTGTTAACTGTAGTATTTAGAATATAAATGTGAAGAAAGTAAAGTGCACGAAAAGATGACTTGCCGCCGGCAGGGACCGAACCTGCGACCTTCGAATAACGCGTCCGATATATATATAATATATATATATATATATATAATATATATATATATATATATATACATATATATATATATATATATATATATATATATATATATATATATATATATATATATATATATATATATATATATATATATATATATATATATATTGTAAAGGCGTTTATTAACGGCGGGATTGACGGCGACGATGCACAACGACGACAGTCACGACGGAGCGCAGACTCGCAGACTCTCACGAGCGTGAGCACGAGGGGCGTGCTCTCCGAGAAGGGGCGAAGAGGGCGACCCATTACAGCGTTCCAATGTTTCTCTACCATATATATATATATATATATATATATATATATATATATATATATATATATATATATATATATATATATATATATATATATATAAGGAATGAAGAAAGGAACTACTACTTTCGTTGATTCGGCATTGTATATTTTTACTAACGTTTCATCTGGTCCACCAGACGAAACATTAGTAAAAATATGCAGTGCCGAATCAACGAAAGTAGTAGTTCCTTTCTTCATTCCTATATATATATATAAGGAATGAAGAAAGGAACTACTACTTTCGTTGATTCGGCATTGTATACTTTTACTAACGTTTCGTCTGGTCCACCAGACGAAACGTTAGTAAAAATATGCAGTGCCGAATCAACGAAAGTCGTAGTTCCTTTCTTCATTCCTTATTCTATCGGAGTCCTTTTCCCACTACTATATACATATATCTATATATATATATATATATATATATATATATATATATATATATATATATATATATATATATATATATATATATATATATATATATATATATATATATATATATATATATATATATATATACATGTATATATCTATACATATATATATATATATATATATATGTATGTGTGTGTGTGTGCGTGTGTTTTTCCAATGCTTACATTTGAGCCCCCCCCCCCCTCCAGACAAAGCTTCTGGATGTCTCCAGTGTCAAGTCACTGAGCGTGTTTGTATACTGAACTGTGTTGCAGGGGACCACTTGATGACAGCGCTGAGCGTGGCGCGCGATTGCGAAATGGTTTGTGGGCTGAGGCGTGTCACTATCCTGACCGCCAGCGCTGACCGCGAGTGTTCAAGCGCGACCGTGGACTTCAGTGATCTACTATCGGACAGAAGTGCGCATCTTAAGGTGAGATTACTGACCCGTCTCGTGTGCACTCGCACCAGGCCCGTAGCCAGGCATTTCTTTAGGGAGGGGGGGGGGGCACTTGCTGACAGTGTTCACTATTTGAGAAAAACGCCTATTTTCATTATTTATGTTCGGTAAAACACGATGTATCATAAAAATTTCGCCCCCCCCCCCTGGCTACGGGCCTGACTCGCACACTTCTACAAGGCCATCGCCGAAATAGAGGTCCTGTACACAAGAAAAAACGCAAACAAATAAAAAAGGAGTAATAAAAATATAAAAACAGAAAACACGTGTGGCTCATACACGCATTCCGTGCTCGCGCCAAAGAAGACACCTATGTCAAACATTATGGTGACCTCGAATTTTTATTTCAATCCCCGTTCCCGGCTCGCGCTCTTGTAATTCTTTCGTCGAAGGAGCCGTGTCCACGTCGCGCCGGTTGCCCGCTGTCGGCTCGGACTTCTCGTGCGTCGCTGCAGAAAACACACAGCACAGGAATCTCAACTCGCATTCCTGAAATAATAATGAAATGTGCGGCCTTCAATAGAGACGTTCTACGTCCGCGTCGGTGGTACAGTGGTTACGGTGTTCAGCTGCTGACCCGAAAGTCGCCGGCGCGATATCGGTCGCGGCGGTCGCAATTCGACAGAGGCGAATTGCTGGAGGCCCGTGTGTTGTGCGATGTCAGTGCACGTTAAAGAACACTACATGGTCGAAATTTTCGGAGCCCTTCATTATGGTGTGCTCCATGCATATAGCTGTTTTGGCACGTAAAACGCCAGATATTAGTATTGTTATTAGCGACGTTCTCTGGACTCTTAATAAGTGTCCGAATAACGGAATAATAATGCCTCCAGCCGTCTTGCGTCCCAAAGCGATAAAGTTATCAGGTATGCCATAGTTCTCCGGAAATGTCGACCACGTTGTTATCATTACAGCGCCCTCAAAACGCCCCCTTCACTTCGCTTCCCTTCAATTGGGCCCCCTTCATGGTCCCCTTCACTTTGCCCCCTTCCCTTCGCTTCCATTTGAAACGCAACCGCCGTGGCAGGAATCCATCCAGCCTAATTCACGTGAGCAGCCGAGCACATAAATCGCCGCAGCACCACAGCGGCGTCTTAATATAACTTACTGACTTGATAATAACTTGTATGGCTTCATTTTTTTCTGGAGTTGCAAGAGAACACGCCACGTTTAAAAATGTAGCAGGTGAGTAGAAATTTGTGCTCAGTCACATTGGGTTTCATCGATTTGAAACTCTGAGGCCTTCTACTACTGTGAAGACGGAAGCTCACGAAGGCAGCGGCTGTAGCTGCACAGCGGCAGTGAACGCACGCAATGAACCATTGCGTGCGACAGCTCACGCGCCGAAATAAGCGTACGGCAACGAATTTCATGGGCGCACGTGAGAACGCACCCACGAGCGAAACATTGCGGAAACGGACCTGTCAAGTGAATGTATTCGATCCGCCGTTCAGGTAGAAGAGAAATAGAACTTTACCAGTTAAATCGAACCGCGCTCCATCTATCGTTAGCTGCTGTAAAACATATCGTGTCCAACGCTTAGCGATGCTGACGTCAGTCCAAGCCTGTAGAAGCCACGCGGCGGAGCGTTCGATTGAACGGCTGCACGTTGTGCGCAAGCGGCTTTTCCGCTCCCTCTCGCACTTCTGTATGTGGGCACTCCTTCAATTGTGGCTCTTCTTAGTCCGGGCGAACGGCACGCATCCATCCCATAGTTACTCCAAGCGCCAACTGCTGGCAAGAGCACTAGCGCGATCTCTACATCACGAGCCAAAGCCATAGATTAACGTACGAATTACAATAGTGGACACTCCGGCCCAAAACCACTGAAGCTACGCAGCTTCGTGCCAATCGCTAGAGGGCAATACATAACTCCCTGTCTCCAAGGGGACCCAAGAGAACAGACTTTTGGGCTAGTTGGTTTGTTACGTTCATTGAAGCCATAGCGCTGATAAAACAGCGACCACAGAAAGAGGACGGGACGTGCGCTACTCACAACTGAATTTTTATTTCGGAAAACATGTTGTACCTATACAGCAATGAAAAACAGCAACCATCATCACAAAACCCTACCACAAGCGCAAGCCTGCATCATCCAGATACGCGATTTCCTTTGCCACGGCCGCTACATAAAAAGTCAGTGTTTCGCCGCAACGGCGAAGCAATGAATGCGATAGCAATAAATTGTAATGTAACGCGAAGAACGGAAAGCAGCTTGAAATTGCCAGCAGAAAAACGCACACGCACACGGGACGAGCGCACGAAAACGCACGAAAAGAACGCACACGGGACGAGCGCGAACTAATGCGTCACAGCTCGACACTTGAAGCGCACTGCTCAAACATAAAGCAGGACGCACGAAACGAACGAACAGGTACACACAAGACGAGCGCGAACTAATTGTCACAGTTGTTACTTATTTCTGTTTGAACAGCGCTCTCCTTTCCCAAACGCGGCCGCTGCAGCGAGCGAAACGAAGCACCCCACCGGCCGCCCCTTCTTTCCTCGAGATAAGCGCACGAAAGCGACCACGCCCTGTAGAGCGAAGAGCAACGGCGTCGGCGTTCGCAAGAGCGGGGCGACGATCTTTAAAGCGCGCCACACGCGCACACGTCGCGCCATCTATGTGGCCACTAAGAAAGCATGCTGAATTACATGGTGTATATAAATAGCTCGCCGTTAGCAGGCTGAAAGACGGTGCTGTCGTGGCCTAACGTCTAACGCGGCGGGCTGCAAATCGAGAGGTCGTCCGTTCGATTCCGCGCGTCGGAAAGAATTTGTGAATTATTTTTCTTTCTGGCTTTTCTATATATATACATACTTATACATATACGGTGAATGACGGCGACGGGGACGGACATTTTCCAGTCGAGAGTGTCCATATAATTGCTATCGCAATAAAAAAAAAACGGGTGCGGCCTGCTGCGTGGCGCCAAACGGTGTCTGGGGTCTTGTTCTCCTTGCGCCCGCTCTGGCGCCACCGCTCCGGTACACTCTCAGTACGGTCCTGGATAATAGCCTCGATATAGGCGGCATCCTTTTACGTACTGTTTATCATCACAGCGATGGACGGCCCGGCGAAGAGAAATATACGTTACTCTCTTTACGCGGCCTCGAACTTGAGAAGTGCCGCCTATACATGCAATCGCTGTTAAGCGGCCGAACTCGGTATGCGGCCCCACAGGCCGATGCGCGCGCGAGAGAAGCGACAGGGCAGACAGGGCGCGGCGAAGCCGGCGAAGCGTCGAAAACTACTGCAGCACGCATGCGCGCGAACAGAAGAAAAGGAAGAAAAATTGAGACGCGAGCGCCGGGCACATGATCACATGATTCCCGGGGCGCGCGCGTGAAGAAAAAAAAAAAAAAAGAGGCGAGAACAGCGGAAGCTGAGAAGTTTCGTGTTAGCCGCGCGGCCGCGCCATCACGAGACGGGCAGGCCGGAGTTCGGTAACTTTCACCTGTTCGTCAACGTAGCTACTTGGAAAGCGCTCAACTGCGTGGACTGCGCGCTTTGCGCCTGCCGCTGTGGATGGATATGAAAGGTGTGTGTCGAGGGCAATGTAACACACCGCAATGTGAGTGCGACGGATTTTGCCGCGCCGTGAACAATGAGCCTGCCGCAGCATACCAGGCCGGTTGGTGTGCGTACTGCGGCCACAGTCCAGTACAACATGTTCGAATTGGTGAGTGGGCTGTTTTGTTTCTCTGATGCTGCCGTGATATCTGCTAATGCATGTGCAAGATGCAATTTTCAGTGAACGAAAAAAAAATAAAAAGGGGAGGAAGGGGCACACATCGCCAGCTATGTATATACATATGATCGTGTTGTACTGGCGGTAGAACATTAATCGCAGCAGTAACTACTCCCGAATTTACATGCTTTGTGTGTCATCTTCGTTACATCCCATCGTAGATGCGCTTTTTCTCGGAATACGATATTTAACAGCCAGTCATCTTATCATGTGTACATACATACATTGTGACAAGTTTGTTTTCAGTTTACTCAGTTCATGGCTCGCGCATTTGTTTCGTGACCTAACTGTGGCATGCCGAGGCGGGGGAGGGATCATTTTCTTATGGCCTTGACTGTAAGAGAAAAGTAGCTATTTATCATTATTTATTTTGAGTAAAACACCCCCTCCTTCAAAATTTTGAGGGAGGGGGAACTAGGCACCGCCCCCCCCCCCCCTTTTGTTGTGATGCACCAAGCCACCGAGCTAGCACAGTAGGAACGTACAGTTGACCAGGCCCGTAGCATTCGGGGAGGGGGGTGGGGGGGGGCACTTGCTGAAAGCCTTGACTTTTTGAGAAAACCACCGATTTTTATTATTTATTATTGCTAAAAACACATACTTCACCAAAATTTCGGAAGGGGCCGGGCCCCTGACCCCCCCCCCCCCCCTGGCTACGGGCCTGCAGCTGACTGCTGCTGTGCCTGTTTTCTTTAACGAAAACTGATTTTTTTTTGTTGGCTGTCTTAGTTTGTGAGCACTGCACTTGAGAAGTTCTGCAGTGTGAATCTCTTTATTATGAACCACCTAACCTATTCCAACATTATATTCTTCTCGCTCAGCTCTTAATTCGTAAGCATGACAGAGGTCTCGGCCATAAATAATAATTTGTTTGAATAGCGCATAAATGTATGTTTAAATGCATGTTTTAACCGGGTTGTCTAAACTTACCTATTGTATGATTTACAGTTACCACAGTTTCAAGAAGCACTGAGTCACTGAGATGCAAATACATTTATCACTGTGCAGGTGTTGCTCAACAATACGAATGTACTGCCACTGGAGGTGCCAACACCAGCAGCTTCGTAATGCCTGCTTCACAGCATAGCATACCGGTGGGTGCCAATACAAATTTGTAAAAATGGCGTGATATCATAAATTACTGCAGCATCTCTGGGGTGTCAATTTGTTGCCAGCGCACTGCTGATGCTAGATTTCATGAACGCAGTTAGTTCTTTCAAAACGTGCGAAGTATCATAGCGCTAAGGATCACCACCAGGGTATGTAGAAAGTGCATTTATGAGAGCACGAACCAGACAGCTATAAGTGCTGGTTGTTTATGACAACAGATCAAGCATGCAGGAATTACTACAACCAACCTGTTCCTTTATGTCGTCTTAAGGCATTTGGTTGAACAATAAAAGCGTCATGTTCCATACTAGCTTCTTCACCTACTCTTTCTCACGTGTAGTTAATGCAGATCATCTATAGCTCTAAAAATGTTCACCAATAGGCGTGTGTATGTGTAGGGCTTGCATAATATAAATTCAAGCTGATCTCTCATGTACAGTACTCACGGATTGAAACAGGACAATTAGGGCTAAGTAACGCACACATTTTTGTTTCCACTGTCTTTCACTGCAGGTCATTTGGGCGTAATTTTGACTCGAATGCGTTGGTCAGAGCCCATGTTATCCTTAGAGACCAGATTCGTCGCGACAGGACGTGGCTATCTTGAGAAATTGCGCATACCAGTCGTTATACAAAAAAATTTGATTTCGTGTTAGAATTTGTTAGTACTGTACACTGTTTGTGAATCGGTTTTGATCACATTTTTTTACTGGTACATTCAGCAGTGCAGGCTGCTCTTACTGATCTTTTAACCACGCAGGAGATTCCGTTCATCAAATGACAGGCACAGAACAAAGCTTGCAAGGACCATGTGAAACTCCTGATACCGAATTCGCCTCTCTACGATCTGCAGCTACCTTGACAACTGATGCAAGGTCAAGTACTTGTACTGAGACACTTGAGGTTTTCACGAGGTCAACCGCAGTTGCCATAACAGATGACGCATTGAGCTACCCCTCGGCATTTGGACAAACTCTAGGACTGCTTCAGAGTGTTGTGGTCAACGCGGACAAGTTTCCCCAGTGCTGGGCAAACAGCAAGCTTCTGCACATTTTGCGTCAGTTAAAGCGTAGCTGGATGCAAGACTTCTTACATTTTCAGTGTTCGCTATCAAGATGCTGTTAGAGTGTACTAGAACAGGGTAGTGCTTGGAACAAGCTTCTAAAAGTGAAGCCGAAACAGGGTCCATCCGCTTGTGGCATTGCGATCGGTAGTCTGCAATGCGTCGTTGTTTAAGAGTTGCACACCGCTGATGGCAGCGCCACAAGTGGATTGGCCCGGTTTGGGCTTCACTTTCTGTAATGCGGCCGTTCCGACCACCCCCCTATTCTAGTACATTGTAGTGCTGTGTTACACAAGCCATTGTTTGATTTTAAGAATATTATTTCTTTATTGGAGGACAACATTCTTACGACAGTGCATAACTAGCATTCAACTAGCCTTCAGATGTTGTGCAAACGACGCAGGGCAAAAGGGCGATGCAGGCCACACGCATGCTGCACTGTTTATGCGTCACTCTTTTGCCCTCTGTCGTGTGAGCTTTTTGTATGACAAGCGCGACATACAATTTATGTTAAGAATTAGATAGTCACTGACATCTTCTGTTATTTATTTGCAGTTGTGAATAAATGTCCTAGATTCCAAAATCGTATAAAGATACTGCAATGGTTCAGAGTACCCTAAATATTTTAATGTAACATGATTTGATGAACAGTTTTTTTTTTGTTTAACAGAAGCTATACCGAGTCGTGTTAAGACACAAAAAACTTTCATGAGGGAGCAGAGTGTTAATACATTTTGATGCTCGCTCTGGCCCGCCTTATAACTTGCTAACAACAAGTATTAGCTTATGGGGCAACTGAGTGAGCTGAAAAGAGTGATAAAACATTGTGTCGTGGCCCTGTGTGGCCTTTTGTTTCCTTTTCTTTTTTTTATGCCGCCTGATACAATTTCGTCTCTAGAAACATACCTGAATCTTGTCTGTAAAACACCTGATAGATAAGAAGTTTCTCATCATGATCTGAAGTATATATTTTTTCTAAGGTTTTGAAGTCTTGATGTGTTCATTGAAGGCACAAGATTAAAAAAGAGCGCTTCATCAGTTCTGCTTAAGGGTGTATGTTGAGAGCACAACTTTTCTAGCCATTCTTTGTCGCGCTATCAGGTCAGAAAAAATATGTTCGAAAGTAAGGTTGACACTAATTTGCACCTTAGGCCCCTCTAGGCATGTATACCCATAGTAAAAAGAGGCCAGCCGGATCTCGTGCCTTTTCTAGAAGACTACCTTCTTTAGTTTCAAGAGGTGTGAAGTTGAGTAAACACAATAAGTGTTCTGTTGACACAGCACCTAGTTTTGCCTTTGTCACATGTCTCGATAGTGGTGAGAGTTTATTCATTCTCTTGGTCTTTCAGTATGGGCGCACGGCAAGCTTTCTGTGCCTTCAGGTGTTTTTATTACGCCCATATGAGGCAATTACAAAATGTGTGTCACGAAGTGATGTGATGTTTTCAAGGAAAAGCTGTGATAGTCCTACTTTTGTGAATAATAGTGCTCAAGTCATAGTACTCTGGTGATGGTGCATGGCAAGCTTTCTGTGCCTTAAAGTGTTTGTATTATGCCTGTGTTACAAAATGAATGTCACTAAGTGCCATGACATTTTCTAGGGAACAGCTGTGATAGTTCTGCTCCTGTGAATAATAGTGCACAAGTAATAGTATATGTGATCTTGTTCAGTTTGTACACTGAGAGGAAAGGGACTCCGTACGTGCGAACACAAGTGCATATCATTGTGTTTATGTGACAATTCCTACAGTTTGAGTTTTAATAAACTGCGATAAAATTGTTTGTTGTCGTGTTCATTGAGGTACATCAATATGCCATGCAAGCAAACTGAAGAAGAGAATTTGTGCATACAGCACAAATATTTCGCTTAATGGTACACTGCTTATATTCAATTAAATCAATTCAAGAAATCTTGTGCTACAACGCTCGGAAAATGATAAAATTGACAGGGAAGTAGTGACAGTGCACTGGTTGAACATACGCTGAAGGCAGGAGTGAGTAATGTCTATTGGAGTGTAACCGAAAAAAAATCCACTGTATAAGTAAAGACCAGGAACATGAGGCAGACATTTGCAGATGTGCTAATTCCTTTCAGTAGTCTGCATGTGCACTTCAGCATATTAGTGTAACCAAACTTTCAACTCCATGAAAGTTGCTCCCCCCCCCCCCCCAAGCACTCCTGCATATAAACAAATTATTTTCACGAGTGTATATAGGCGCAAGGTGAGTAATCAGAAAAGAAAGGCTGAAATATCTTTTCACTACAGCTTCTCTTTTTTTACGAGAAAAGTTTGTTAACAATGTGTGTGGCCTTAGGGTGCACATTGCTTCTGATATTCACTGGAAACTTCATATGTAATCTGATGACTGAACGTTTATTAGCATAAAGAGTGCCTAGTCTGCGAGCGTGCTGTATACAGCTGATCATGCGTATTCGAGAACAACGCAATGTATGTGCCAGTGACAAATACACGTAGGCAAAGGCAAACGGTGGTTGAAAAGGCCTCCAACCGAACCTGAGAAAGTGGGACGAAGGCCGTCAGACCTTCGGCTCCCTCTATGAAACGGCAAACTGGTACTTAGCCCTGGCTATGTACTAATTCAACCCAACGTGAAGAGATAAATGCTATCTTCAAATGTGGTTTTCAAACCATTCAGAATATGCGCTGTCAGATGACGTGCGCAGCTTTCGCCTGAATAACGCGAGATGTGCCCGCGCATTACATGCATACATTGCTGATTAATGTATACAGTTCATCAATGTGGCGTGAGCATTGACATGCGCTGCTTCGAATGTGCTTCAAAACGCTCACGACGCGTAAAGCTCGCGGCGGAATGGACCAAATTGTACGTCAGTAAGCTTGCAAAAAATACATACGCTTTATTGTAGGCACGCTGATATGCCTCTGTAACGCTGGTATTGACGAATGGAAGCTTTATATGCAAGATTGGATGGTCTTTGAGGCGCACCAAACGCGCTAGTCACGGTATATAAGAGCGTGCAGCGCACGGTAAGAATAAACAGTATTTCTCACCCCGTGCATTCACTACATACACATTAATGCATGCACGATGCTTGGTATACGCGCAATTTCGGCGAAGTAACCGTGATGCTTGGAGCAACGCTGAAGGTAATGTTATTTTCCTGCGGCAACTACGAGCGGAAGAACACAGTCACAACCGAAATGCAGCAGCTTTCATGACGCTCTGCCGGCTCCGGAACTTATATATTCACCGAATGAAAATGTCAACAGAACACGAAGGCACAACAACAGCGAAAAAGGCGAAGCAAGGACCTCAGAGTGATTGGTAGATATATACGCCCGTGAAATTTCAGCGCGAACGTGGTGGCGCTGTGGTGTAGCGGTTACCGCGTCTGATTTCAATGCGTGCGTCCCGGGTTCAAATCCGCTGGTGTGTATTCAAAGTGTGTTTGTGTCATGTATGAGTGTTACTGAGTTATCATCATCATCAGCCTGTCTACGCCCACTGCAGGGCAAAGGCCTCTCCCATGTTCCGCCAATCAACCCGGTCCTGTGCTTTCTGTTGCCACGTAATACCTGCAAACTTCTTAATCTCATCTACCCACCTAATTTTCTGTCTCCCCCTCACGCGTTTGCCATCTCTTGGAATCCAGTCAGTTACCCTTAATGACCACCGGTTATCCTGCCGACGTGCTACGTGCCCGGCCCATATCCATTTCTTCTTCTTGATTTCAACTATGATGTCATTAACCCCCGTTTGTTCCCTGACCCACTCTGCTCTCTTCCTGTCTCTTAAGGTTACACCTATCATTTTCCTTTCCATCGCTCGCTGCGTCGTCCTCAATTTAAGTTGAACCCTCTTTGTAAGTCTCCAGGTTTCTGCTCCTTAGGTAAGTACCGGTAAGATGCAGCTGTTATATACCTTCCTCTTGAGGGATAGTGGTAGATTACCATTCATGATTTGATAATGCTTGCCGAATGAGCCCCAACCCATCCTTATTCTTCTAGTTATTTCACTCTCATGGTTCGGCTCCGCGGTTACTATCTGTCCTAAGTAGACGTACTCCTTTACAACTTCCAGTGTCTCGCCACCTATCGCAAAGCGCTGTTCTCTACCAAGATTGTTCCACATTACTTTAGTTTTATGCATATTAATTTTCAGACCTACTCTTCTACTTTCCGTATCCAGTTCAGTAATCATGAGCTGCAATTCGTCTCCCGCGTTACTCATCAATGCAATGTCATCAGCGAACTGAGTTATCAGTTGTCTTCTAATATGTCACAGTGATACCTGGTGAAATTGTGTAATTGTAATCAGTTATTTCATTTTTCTTCCGCGACCGCTTTTGGGCCGCATAACCACAGGCCGCCCATAGACATGAAATACCGACTCCCGACGCCGCAACGTTGTCGTCACGCGTAAGTGTAGGCCGTACCTAGCCAGGAAAAATTTGACTTAAATTCCTGCCTATCTTGCGTCACGCCTATTCAGGGGGCCCCGTAGAAATGGCCGGCTTGCTCTTGGCGCCGCATATGGAGCCGCCTAACGAACTTTCTAGCGGCGGCCAAAATTTCACTGGATTTCCCGCTTGCACGCGTGGAATCTAGCCAGGATTTGATTTAGAGTGTACAGCCGTACACGGAGAAGCGCTTCGACAGCAGCGTTTGTATGCGCGACACTTCACTTCAGGCCGTAGATAACGCGTTTTATAGTTGAACATTACAGGTTTAATATTCAAGTCGTTATTAGAACTGCCGATTACCCCACATATGTGAACTGTTTGTCCTAGGAGTACCAATGTTTTGTAGAGTGGGCCTGAATACTCTCCATGAATGCTGCCTGTTTGAATCACCTAAAATGAAGTGTCACTCAATCACTGATCCCGTTCATGTGGAAGCAGTTGCCGGGCAGATTCCAAGGGCTGACTTATCGGCCCATCGAATTGCACCACGAAAGCACACACAATTTAAATGTAAGTCCTTTTAGTGTGCCAACTAACGCCAGTTGTGGTCCAAGGACCGACTTAGAGCCAAAAGACAACACATACAAAATGTACTCTCAATTAAGGCAGTACAAGCATCACGCAAACTTCCACACTCGGCAGTGTATTAATTACAACTCACAACATAACTTAGATGGTGTTTAAAACAACGGGAACAAACTTACCGCGCTACAAATGCAATATCATCCATCCGAAACTATCCAAGAACACTTAAAGGCCTTCAATATTCACCAAACCTGTGCAGCCCACAATTCTTCGAACGATTCTCGAATATTTCTCTTCCAGGAAGCACTCAGACGAATTCCAGCTCTGATCACCGTCGTTCGGCGACACTCCTCAAAACAGTGCTCCCACGGCGTCATCACTCGATTCATCAAGATCGACTGACCGCACTACACGACTCAGTCGAACATCGTAAACTCTTAGCCGACTTCACCATACACTCTTAAAAAAAAAGGCCCTTGAATACGGAAAAACCTGTAGGTAAAATGCTGCCGACCACTCTTCCGCATAAGGTAAACGGTAGACCAGAGATGACGTAGAATCCATGGCACGTAAAGCCCATTCATGCTATTATGAAGCGCTCCGCAATCAAGAAATGAAGCAACAGCTGCTACGGAACGAGAGCTGTTACGTGGACCATTTCTCACACATTATTCGTAATGCCATTACTAAATGGACGTAAAAAATTAATGTGTTTTCTGCTACGTGGACGATTTCTCACACATTATTCGTATTGCCGATACTAAATGGACGTAAAAAGCTAATGTGTTTTCTGTAAGTTCAACATTAGGCATACGTAAAAATCAGATGTATCTTCGGCAGATATGGGGGTAGTCAAAATTTCGCAGGTCGCTATCCCACGTAATCCTATGGCAGCATGGCCTGGGAACTTTTGACCACCCCTGTATATGTAAAAAACAAACGCGAAGAATATATGAAGTGAATTCGCATGCTTAAAAACCGACAAGGTCAAGTTTTATCTTCACTGAAATCAAACTTTATTGTCCTAGAATTATAAAACAAAATACATCACAGGCATTCAACATGTTGTGTAAATAAAAATTGTCAGAGAAGCTTTATTTCATTTAATTATCTTTAAATCTCGAATTTATATTACATAGAAGGAATATCAAAACTCTTAACACCCATGGTACCTGTATGATTTCCACAATGCAACAGTATTGCGCAGATTTGTTCACTGAAAAAGAAAAGAGAAAAAGATATCGTGTTAGTACAATCACACCAGGCAAGTACAACAGCAAAATAGCGCAAGCTCATTTAGCAGTTCTATGAGTACATTACGCTGCCATTACATAGTGCAAAAATGGAAGATAATACATGGAACCTCAATCTGCGGCTTAAGTGTAGAACTTCACACAAAAATTTGGCAGATTCCACACATTGTGGGAACCAATGTAATGCAAAGCAGTCAACAAGGAGCTGCATAGACCGCATTCTTTGTTTTCGAGGCAAATGAAGGCATTCACGTTCCCCCTGTAATTATTGTTCGTCATAGAGTCATTCCATCCCATAATAATTTTGGTACATATCCATTTAACGAAACGACTGCAAGCGTCCCAAGACTGTGGCATGTGAATCAAACCGTACATGGCATACATGTTATGATTTGCATCTTACGCCCTTGTCACTTATGTCACTTTTTTAGTCGCTCGTTAAGGCATCTTCCTCTCTGCCCTATATTCCTCCACACAACAGTGGGATTGAATAGATGAAGCCTTCAATACAGTTTACATATAGGTCTACGTGCTTTATGGAACACAACTGAGGCTGCTGCCTTCCTGTTTCGTTTACTTTGTAATGTCTATTCACTTTGGTTTGGTTTGGTCGTCTATTCAATCCCACTGTCCTGTTTAGGAAAATATATAGGGCAAACAGGAAGATGCCTTACTGAATGACTAAGAGAGCATAACTACAACGTAAACAGTGCGATTAGTGGCCATCTAGGCCTCCACTGCAGGGATTGCGGCTGCAAACCAATCTTTTCAGAAACAAAGTTATAGCAAAAAACAAAGATCATACTACCAAAGAAATAACTGAAGCTGCAGAAACAGAATGTATAGAAACTAACTGTGTCAGCATGCCATCTGTGACCCTTTCACAAAAAAAAAATAAGATTTTTTAAACCGTCGGTGATATGTACAGCACGTGCTTGTGGTGCTCAGCGGTGATGCATGTTGACGAGAGATAGGGGCACCAACCTTGTTACTTTATTTTTAAAATTTTCTACTTTTTGACTGTCATGGTATATATGTGACCACATGTCGAAAAATAGGATCAGTTGTAAGCCAGCACTGTTGTCGTGCCTTCTTCGTCTTGTGTCCTGTCATAATTTTGCACCGTTTTTTCCCCCGTTATGTCTGAATGACAATTCCATGGACGCACCACAGTGGCAATCCAACATGCTCTTTTTTTTGCATCTCAACACCACTTTGTAGTGATGCAATGAACTCTCACTCAAGTGGCTCCCCCCCCCCCCCCCAACGCTTGGCGCACTTGTATTTACTTGTTCACAAATGCCTGTCGACTGACTGTTCTCAAGCTGTAAACACGTGCTTTTTGAACTTCTGGTAATTCAAACAAAATTGGGGGGTCCCCACGAGTTTGAATTATCGAGAGCCTAGTGCATGTTGTTAGTTCTGCAGTATTGCTATTGAGGATGTAAGTGGTTGGAATGCGAGCTGCATGACGAGTGAAAGACACATGTTTTGCTTCCAATCAGAACTGTTTAAGGTCAGTTTGTAGGGATTGCAGGCCAGTGTGATTGGTAATGTTACAGTAAATCACACAGTCAGCAGCGAAGTGTCGAACACTACATTTTACACAGGCAGGCACATCATTAATGCAGATTAGAAAAAGCAGAGGACTGAGCACACTTCCTTGGGATACACCACATGTCATATAAGCAGAATGAGAGTTAGAATTATTAACAGAGGTGAACAAAGTTCCGGAAGAGAGAAAGTCTTTAATCTAGGTGAGCACATTAGGATGAATGATAAGCTGTGTTAGTAAAGTCGATGGTGAGGAACCCGATCAAGAGCTTTAGAAAAATCTGGAAATACTGCGTCAGCCTGGGAGCCCACCTCAAGCAACAAATGTAAGTGGTTAAAAAGGCCAGCAGGTTGAGGTTGAGTGCCACATAAAAAACCCTTACAAAAGCTGTGCTGATATTTGAAAATAATGTTATGATCTTCGACGTAGTTAATTGGCTGTGACCGACATTCTTGAGAAGTTTTCAAAAGGTGCTTGTTAGTGAAATGGCTCGATAGTTAAGTGAGGAGGAATGTTCACCTGACTTGAATATAGACATTACCCTGACTAAATGCCAGTCATAAGGAATTAGACCATTTGATAATGATTGCGAAAACACAGGACAAGACAGAACAAATGCTTTGTGATGCACGTTTAAGCAAATTATTTTTAAAGCCGAGGTGACGCAAACTACTAGTAATTTTAAAGTTGTTTAGCAAAGCTGAAATCCGCTTCATCAGGAACTATTTCAGGGGTGCAAATGTCATGAAATGTATTTAATTTAAGAAATAAGCTTATATCTTCATTGGTAAAAACTAATTAGAATGAGTCATTAAAATCTGAGCACAATCACATACATCGTGATGACACCGCTAATATCTCTAAGCAAGATGTCAAGATGAAAGCTAAGGTTTACAATGTGCCAGAATTAACGAGGGTTGTTGGTTGACAGAGATGACATGTCACAACTGAAAAAGGGATGCTGAGTGTACTTTAGGAGAGACTCTTTGCCACATTTATACTTTTCCCACTCGTTTAAAAGACTGCTTTTTTACTGTCTGCTGGTAATATCACTTTTTCTAGGTATTCATCCGCCACAACCTCTGATTAAACCATGGTGTGCTGCTGCTACATCTATTGGATATGAGAGGCATGAATTCATGGCTAAGTTTAGAGAGATTATTTTTAAACAAATTACAATTCTGCTCGACAGTGTGCAAGGAATAATGAACTTAATAATAATAATATCTGGGGTTTAACGTATAATGAACTTAGCAGAGAAACTATCCAATTCAGTTAATTATGTCGGCTCTGCTGCAACACCTGATTTGTTTAGCAGCAGTTTCCTTTTTGTTAAATGAACTGATAATGCGTCCTGTTATGACGTCATGATCCAAAATTCCTTCTAAATTAATTATGTTTGAACAAACATCAGGATTATTTGTTACTACAAGGTCAATAATGTTGGTGGTGCTTGATGTGCGACATGTGGGATTAGTAATAGGTTGCAATAGTAAAAAATCAAGACACGACTAAAGAAACATATGAGCTTCGCTCTCACTTGCTGTGAAGGATTGCGTGAACCAGTATATATTAGGGAAAGTAAAATCTGAATATGACAGAATATGAACACAGTAGAGTTAGGGAATTGTGTACATATTTCACACAGAAGTCGATGAAATTCTAAAAAAAAATCATTCATATTAGGTGACAGTAGATACCACCAATAATTGCATCAATTGAACATAATTTTAAAGAAACACACACATTAACGAATTGAACTAATAATTAACGGCATCTACAACAAGTCATCATTTATCACCAAGATTACGCCACTTCCTCTGCAATTTGATCTATCCCATCGAAATATATTGTAATGTGTTTCGCTGACAAACACCAAGTTCTTCAGAACAACATCATTGAGCCATGCTATTAGTGATGTGCAAGATGAGTCGATTAGCAAAAATATTTGGTACTCTTTGACATGGCATGTCTGATGTTAGTGTACAAGAAAAAAAGGGATTTATCGGTTTTAGTGATTGAGCATTTTGAGTGATGTGAAACTGGGGTCTGACCTGAGATCAGAATAGAAGAACGTCTATCTTTCATGGAGTGTTGAGAGAGACAAACAATGCGACCAGCCTCATTGTCCCACACATTGTTATTGTAATGCTTATTAAAGGTAAGGCAAATGCAGCCACCGTCTTTCCTTACTGATTTTGTGTAGTGCCTTAAGTGATAAAGTTTATACCCGTGTAGCACGGGCATTTGAAAGAGCTTCCAACCGGTAGTCTATTGACTCAGTGGTCAAGCATGAGCTGCTACACAGGACGTTTCAAAGGCCGTCGAGTCAATAGTCTATCAAGCCAACGAAGCACACCACAACTCTATTGAAATGTCGATAAGCATTCAGCAGCGCAAGCGGAAATAGCGCGAACGTGCCCTCTCGTTCACAGTGTGCTCGTACTCCCGATTAGAAACAACAAATCTAACCAGTATGCTTTAAAAGCAGTACATGTGAGCGTTACTTAATCAAGTATATTCGCCACTTTAAATGTGCGAACTGCACATATTTTCAACAGCAACGTGCTTGTCTTCGTCATGTCGTCTTGCCGTGTATCGTTCACCACAGTTTCGGTGCTCAACAACTTAAAAAATTAAATATGTATTCATAACTACGAATAAACAATTTATTAAAATGTTTAAACAAAAACAACAGACATATCCATGCTTTTAAGCAGATTTGTATTATTTAACTTTCGAAGACAAGAATACGAAAATAAATATCCACAGCACCATGCAATCTTTGAGAGAAACAGCCCTTCAAAACTGCATTGTAGAAGCGTGACAACTCCATCGAGTCAATAGAGTTGTGGTGTTTCGATGGCCATCGAATGAACGGCCGTTCAAAAGTGCCTGTGTGCACAAGTATTAGTCTGGACGGCCTCGGAATAATCATGAGAGGCGCCGAAGCTTGTGTTCTTGAGCTTGAAGCTATCAGAATCGAAAGTATAGTCGCTGTTTAGTCGAACACCTTTGCGGCACTGCAACTCGTCCCATTGGAGTAATGCACACTCTCAACGGAAAATTTGGATGCTCCACTGTGTGCTGTTTGATTTTTCGGACTCCTGCTGGCTGTTTGCGTACGCCATCAAACGCAATGACAAGATGTCAGCGATGTTTACAGTACTTTTACTATGCTGCCAGCACTCGAAGTTTGCATTGGCTATGGCTGGAGGTCGTGCCAGCGTCAAAATCCATGCAGAAATTGCATTTGCCGGTGTCGAAGGCTGTTTGTTGGCTATGTGTAACGGTTGCCTTTGGGTTTTAGCCAGTCAAGTATTGATTGAATGGCTACAACGGCCAAACTGCACGCCAAGCCACGCTCGGAGTCAGCTCGGTTGGCACTGGCTCGGTGTGTGTGGCCACAGCTGTGGTGTGCCGTTTCATGGTTTGATCAATTTGATGTCTGAAGCGAATGACAGCACTCACAAGACGGACAAAGAGAGAATGACAGCACGAGCACTGCAACACCAACTAGCCCAACATCGTTTCCTTTTGGCATTTGAGGGTTTGCGTTTTCTGTTGTTTCTGCGGCTAGGCCTCATCTGCATCTCACTCTCTCATTTGTTGCTTGGTGTGTGAGGCCTGATCTGCTGGGATGGCTCTGACGCCACCCGTTCATCTGCGTGGTCAGGACGTGGCAACTGTAAACGTGGCACTGGAATAAACGTGGCAACTGTAAGACACTGCCGATGGTGCAAAAAAGCAGCGATTATTCGTCAGGTGGAAGGTGGCCAACCTCACTCCGATGTTGCTCGGAAGTTTTCACCGAGCTGGACAATGTTGAGATGACGCGTCGGGTTCTCGAACCAGCGCAGGTGGACAGTGACTCCGATGATGACGCGTCGCCCTCACCATAGCAATGAAATGCGAATTTAACGCAGCGCTAATGACAGCCTACAGCGATGGCCAAATACTGGCTGAAATACAAGCTGAATTGTTTGTGAGTGTGTGTGTGTAAATGTGTACAGACGTACATTGACAAGTTTTTCCAGCCACTGGGCTAATAAGGGTGTTTTTTTTTCAAGCAAATCCTTTTTTTTCGGACTTTCGATTTGTCTGACTTTTCAATGATTCCCAACGAGTCTGAATGAATGGTTGGCTACTGTATGACACTAAGCCTATTGCTACAAAAATCGCTCATGACTTGCTCTAAAGACGTGCAAATTTCATTGCCTCTATATGGAACACCATAAAAAATAACACCAAATGTCTTCTTACACATTAGATGTTTCTAAATTAGGCGTTAATAATGGCTGTGCAGATGGCACCGATGCGATTTTCGATTCTAATTCAGCAACATGTTGTGTCCAAGTCATTTTCCAGGGTAATACGAATGTTAAGGAACTTATTCAATGATTCCAGGACTGTATTGCAGCTAGTTTACAAATGTGGGACAGAAAAAGTCAAATTGTTTAATTCGTCCGTCTGTGCCTTAGTCCTAGGCTTAGGGTTTGATTCAACGTCGCTACCAAGAAGTAGAAGTCAAAGGTACATCAAGGTATTTGGTAATTTGTATCTAGTAATCATGTACAGAGAGTTCCAGCACTTTCTCCTGACCTTGGGAGCCTCTTCTGTATATCCTTCACGTTGTAACCATACAATGCAAAGTAAATGTTTGATTTGAAAAAAAAAAGGCAGCACGAGCCCATTTCAAACAATTCAATAGCGACAACACCACAACAAGGGAAACATCGTCTTCATGGTACCGGTGTGTTTCCTACTGACCATAGGTCGGCAAAAAATGTGAAGCTCGCTCAGACTCACTCATACAATATATTTTGCCCTTAGGGCTCACTCAGACTCAATCTCACCAAAATTTTCCTCAACCGGACTCACTCGCACTCAGACTCACTATAATTTTTCTCAACCGAACTCATTCGGACTCAAGACTTGCAAAACTTTACTCATACAGACTCACGTCTCGATACGAGTCTGAGTGAGTCGACACATGAGTGAGTTTGCCGACCTATGGTACTGACTAACCTGGAAGAACGTCAACAATAAGCATGGCATCGTAACTGCAGTGCCAAGGCCCCATGCATCGAAGAAATAGGTGTGCTTATGAGCTGCTTGGTCACCTGACTGTTCCATCTTGCTGAATGGAGAACGCTGTACCATCCAGAATTGCGAGGCGGGATGCGGTGGAAATGATGATGCTTCATACTTTGCTGACGATGTGGTCACACAACAATTCTCTGCGACATCAGGACACCAAGACGCTTGTGGCAAAACCAGTCGTAGTGGTGCCGGCGTGATGGGTGACAGCTGGCGCAAGAACAATAGAAGCAGCACCTGAAAGAACATCAATGGTGAGTGCGACATCGCAGCTTCAGTGTCGTGGCCCATTCACATGAATAATGTGACATGCCTGTCCAATACGTCATGAAACCCTTTCCCTTAGTCATGTGTGGCCATGCACACCACGGCCTGTGGAATGTGGGTATGTGCCCCACATGATTCACGGTTCGTTAACCTAGGAAAGGAAAGAATGCACTTTGGTAATCTTAAAGGGGTGGTGCCACCATGTTTGTGGCTTGCGCGTTCTTTGCTGTAAGCGTTTCTTATAGCTCCAGGAACAACGATGCACGCACCAAGATTCATGTATTCTCGCTAAATAATTTAATATCGCCTTTTGATGTGAACAACCTTCGGTTTCGGTTTCTGGGCGCCGAGGTTGGGCAGTGACGTAGAAGTGTAGGAGGCGTGGTCACGTGACCACACAAGGCTGTGACGCACTTAGCCAGAAAACGATCGAAACTTGGCGAGTGATGTAGCAACCGATGCTTTGCCGGTACTATAGTGAACTAGAATATATTCTAGTTCACTACAGCCGGTACGTACGTTGCGGAGGTGGCGGAGGTCCGCAGGTCACTCACGTCACTACAGCAGATCTGGTGTGACGTCACTACAACTTTCGTTGTCCATCCTACAGATCTACGTCAGTGTTGGCGCGCTAGCGATGGGTTTTGATCGGGAGAATGGGCATTAGGTACACTTTGGAAGTGAATTAAAATATATTCTAAACGTTTGCTGTGTCCGACCCTTCGTGTGGAGTGTCCTTGCATACAGAGGAAACCCACAGCAGGCTTGTTATAGCCTCGAAATTTGATGGCACCACCCCTTTAACGTGATAGCACTAAGCAGACCGCGGCAGAGAAAATATGTTGCTGGTGTCAACGGCTTCTCAGAGAGAAAAAAAATCCCAATGAAAGGAAACGATAAATATCAGTTTGGGATGGATTTGAACCCTGGTGCACCTCATTTTGATAAACCTGATGACTGTGCTTTTAACGTGAGTGCCGACATTGCATCATAACATAAGCTACTCCTTAGACATCAGTGCACTCAACATGCCTGGTAAGCCCTCGATATGCCTACAACTACTCAGTTTACACAAAGATGTCAATCAGCCTAGTAATGCTTGGCTCAAAGAGTAAAAAAATGCAGCATGGGCAGCTTCTCACTGACTGCTTCGCATAAAATCTATTCCCACAGAGCATGGAATTCGCTGTACTGTGTTTAGATTTAATCCATGCGAATGTGTAAAGAGCACCACTTTTCAACATTATTTTCGTGCCTTCTACTGCAATGTGAATAATAAGTATATCCCATGAAAACACCAGAAGTAGTTTTAAAAATCCAGTATGTTTAGAACAAGTGTCTTAAGTTAAAAGTATGCAACAGAACAATGAAAGCAACGGCATCTGGGCTTTAGAAATACTTCACTAGCCAACGTGAGTAGATCACTCGCCCTGTCAGATTCATAACGAGTTCTCCCTGAAGAGAATAAGGGCTTTCCAATTTTGTCACGAAATGTGATCGCTATTGCAACCCATCATGTAAACCACGTTACATTTAGGAATTATTAATGACAATTGGATGTCGGCTTGAAAGTGTGCTAGAAAAGCAGCTGTTGTGTGAAAGCAAGAGCTTCTGCTGAAATAAACTGTCATGTAAAAAATTTGCCAAATTTGCAGTACACAAGACAACAGGAATGTGCGAATAGTCAATTTTAGAACAGAATCAAATACGAATCGAATACTATTCGAATAGTAAAGCAACCATTTTCAAAACAGCTCTGAAAGTTCGTAACATTTTATTTTCAAGAAATATTCAATTACTTTTAACCGACAAAATTACTACAATTATGTAAACTGAGGTAAGCGCGTATGCATCAGCAACTAGAGCATTCAGGAGATTTTGTAACTATACAATGAAATACAGCAGTCACTACATTATTCAAGGTGCCACTTTGTCATCAGCCTTTTATTAAAACTGAAGTGTGGCATAAGAATTAAGCAATAATGAACTGAACTGAACCCATGCAGCTAACCACTTAGTGAAACACACAAACTGGTATTCACTTCATGGGCCTTGGCACCAAAGGCAGCTAAATATCATGGTTGAATACTGCATCTGCAAGAGCAGTTTACATCAACATAACATTGTGTCTGTTGTCAGTCATGTAAACACGTACAAAAATTGCACTTCTGAATCCGAATGCAGCCGTCATCCCCACCGTCTCATGACCGATCTCATGGTGATGATAGTGGGTTGGCGACACATTCACTTCTGTGACACTGCAGTTTTTAGCAAAAGCGCCTTTATCCGATGATCAATACAGTGTCGATAGACCGTTAAAAGCTGAAGCTGCATGTACCTTGGTAATTCAATTGTAAAAATAAGTAAAAATGACCCCTGGCAGTTGCAATGCATAGTTACTGCGGGGTTTTCCCGCCCATGCTGATTATTTGAAAACTATTCGAAAAATATTTGGTATTTCAATACACACTATTCGATTCGCATGAAGATTATTCGATTTGTTATTCGAAATTTTTGAATATTCGGACACCCCTACAAGACAAGGTGGCTGCTTGCAAGCTCTCAACAGCTTTTTGTAATAGTAGGCATTATGTCACATTAGGATATTGAGACCACGCCAAAGACAGGCTTTTGACAGAGCACAATAGCAAAGGTCAGTGCACAGGTATAGCAACCTATTAAATATATATACTTAATAAACATGACACAAACAGGCATTCCATGTATAATAACTAAGATTATCGCCTAAGAACTATCCTTCAGTCACTATTTGTCACTCCCAAGTGACCCACAATCCATACTTAATACTAATCCATGTTAATTTAACTGACTCAATGCTTCATAACTCTTGTCTATCTTAGACAACCTGAAGATAAAGGCCCAATCAATGGTCACCAATGGAATGCATGACTACTACAGGAGAAAAGAATGTGTTTTTTTAAATAAAATTTTGAAGTTCACGAACCTGAACAATTGATGCTGCCCCTCTCTACCATGCTGGTCTCATTTACTGCCTCAACAAACAGTGTCTGCCCTAGATTATTAGTTTGATTAATTTATATTAGATTTATATTAGGAGCAAAGGTGTGCACTAGCTTATTAGTTGGAGCCGATCACTTGTCCAAAATTACTGACATTGTTTAAAATCATCCGTCAACGTATCTTCACACAGCTGCTGCCTAGATAGCACGACAGCTCAGATGGTAGAACCAGTTCATCCACAAATACAGTGAGGATGGGTATGGTTTGTAGGGTTTAATGTATCAAAGCGACTGAAGCTTTGAGAGACGCAGTAGTGGAAGGGTTCAGATCATTTCGACCAGCTGGGGTCCTTTAATGTGCACTGACATCACACAGTACATGAACCTCTAGCATTTAACCTTCGTCAAATTGCGACCATCACAGCGGAATAGAACCCACGTCTTTCAGGTCAGCAGACAAGCGACAAAACCAATAGGCCACTGAGCCGGCTGGTAGTGAGGGGTATGATTTCCAGACTACAACTAAATTTCTTCAGCTGTTAAGCTGCATGCAGTTCAGTGAATACACAATACTTTAATGATAAAGCCTGCCACGCACTCTGCATGTGTTACTGAACTGTAGTATGGCCACATAAGCAAGATGGAAAGGTCCATTATTACGCATAACCAACTCTGGTAAAAAATTGTCGCACGAGATCCCGAACCGTAATATGGAAGTACTCATAGCCCACAATTAGCCCGATGCCATAAAAAGAGCACTGCAATAATGACTGCCTTTTTTGCTTGGTGAGGTAACAAAAAAAAAAAAAACAAGACGCGTGACCACAAAATACAGAGCCCACACAGCTCTTGTGTGGGCATATGCATTTCCTTCCTGCTTTTTTTGCAATGTACCTTTTTATGTCAAGAACTGCATGTTAAAAGCAATTTTGGCATACCTTGCACAGCAGCGTCTGCCGGCGACACATCTTTTGCAACAATGAAGGCCCTTTGGCCCATGGGCACCTGAGCTACAACGTCTTGAAATACTTCCAAGCTCCATCCGATCTAGAAGGAACACCTGTCGCAAAACAACAGCACCATAAGCTCAAACAATGGCTACAAAACTTGATTTCCTTTGTCTAGAAATGGTGTTAATCAAACAAACGTTTCATCTTGCCACTGTAACAAAATAAGTTACTTGGGAGAGTTAGTGGAAACTCGAAGTTGGTGCACACTTTCAGACATCACACTACGGACAACTGCTGCCAGAGCCCCGTGGTACAGCAGCCTGTGTGGTAGTACTCATTAAATGATCAAAGGTACCCACTTTCCTTCAAAAGTGGGAGCAGAGCTGCCTCTGCTATGAAAAGCATGTCATCCTCACACTTGAATGCACGAAGAAGCAACTATAGCCATCTGATTTTATTTTATTGTTTTACATTTTAAAGCAACAATATTAACCTTTTCCTTTTCAAGTAGAACAGAATACATTTTGTATTGCTATATGTAACCACATATCCACACAGGCTTCCCCTGTTATGGTTACCATATCCTCTTTCCAACCACACTTGTGCTATGACTAGTTCTGCTAGTTAACCTGCCACTTTTCTGCTTTATTCTATCTTTTTGTTGAACAAAGGGTAACTAGACACATATGGAAAACTACAAATGCATGTTAGACACAAGTCAATTGTAGCTAATAGATGCACACTTATTCAAGGTAGCCAAGCACCACATGGTGTGTGCTTTGATGATGGAATTATGTGTAAGAAAGTTGGAAGGCAAGATATTCTCAAGTGGTTTAACTTCAGAATGCCGGTGCGTTTTGAAACACATCATCATCTTAGAGCTGTTGCAGTGGTGAAACAGGCATGTCACCTTTCAGTACACATACGGATGTATTAAAAAAGCTGATCTGCCACAACAAAAACCACTTCAGAAGCAGTGTGAGATGCAGACTTACCATACAGTTTCAACATGAATTAAAATAGTCAACATACCATATGTGGCAGGTCAGGCTATATTTGTATCAACATTGCTTTTGAAATTAAATGACCAGGCTAATTTCATTCAATTTTAATAGCTTGCTCTTCTCCATGGGTATATCATGGTCTAAAGCCATTTTTAGAATTTGTACTTGCAGCATGCTTACACATCGGCATGCAGCAAGCAAGCAAACATAAAAACAAAAAGATTTAAGAGTAACTATGAATACAGACCATGCCTCAGTATGTGCGCAACTGAGCCATAGTTACAATGAGGGCATATAGTACGTTTCTTCATCTGTAATGCGCAAAGTTTATTCTTGACAACTATGCATTGTGTTGTATGAAAGCTCCTTAAATTGCAACCATGGGCAGCAGTGGTTAGGCTTCCTTCTTTTTTTTCTTGAAGCCAGGGGTTGGGTACAATGATGCTGCACTGTCAACTACTATGCTAAACAATTTGCAACGAAACATTCACTGAAGCTGCTTTTTCACCTGAAAAGCCTCTTTATGAGGCTCGCCATCACAGTAGCACGAGAAAAATAGCTGCGCAGCATCAGAACACTAAAACTCCAGCCAGAGTGAAACGCAACATAATTAAACCTGCAGGTGCTATGGATTGCACCGGCCATGTTCACGACTATGACCCCTCAAGTATATCACCAAGACAATGATGGCATGCTTTAGGTCTTCAATTAAATTTTACGAGTTGGCTAGCTTTCGTGCCTCTATGGTGTAAGCTTGGAGCATTTTTTGTCTAAAATGCTGTTTGGTAGAGGAAAAGCAGGAAAGACCACTTTCAGTACAATTTGGCGCAGCTGTTAGCTGCTTATCGGCTGCACTAGTCGTGCAACAATGTTGCATAACAACGTAAAAGCCCTAAATGCATACAAATGTTTTGGTTGGGAAATACAGGCAAGCAATAGATTACCCACGTCGAGTTGTTACCTTTGCACTGCTTGAACTGCAGATACCTTACTCTTCCGCTTGCTGTTAACGTGTGGTGCTGTTTCAGCAGTGAGCACTTTCTTGATAGCATAATGTGCTCTTCAGATATTGAAGAGAGGCAGGACTGCTGTTTCTGCAATGATGAAAGCAACTTTACCATTCGGCACCCAAAATATTTTTGCGCTCATAAACCAACCAAACTGCTTCTAAAGGCAGTTTGGTTGGTTGGTTGATCAGTTTAGAGGTAAATAACAGCTCTAAAGAGATACACCACAGTTCTAAAGACCAAAACAGTGTCGGCCTTTGAACGGTGCTTAGCAATTCTGATACTGAACTGCAACAGAACCCTTTGCAAGCAAACTCAATTCCTAATGCAGATGTTGTTTTCCACTGCAAAGCATGGTGCACTCAGAAATGATTAAAAGTGAAACGTCTCTAACTGAAAAAAAAAAAGTTGGTTCATTTCAATCCGGATTTTTAGGTATCAACTGTGATCCTTTCAAAGAGGGAGTGAGAACGAAGATGGTAGGTCGCGCCTTTTCAACTTCAAATAGAACTGAAGAGAAAGAACGCAACTTCTTCTCAGAAACCAATTTTGTGGCTTGCCTACTCTCAATGTTTGACTAAGGCGTCGCGTTGTCAAGTGTAGGTTCTGACATCATTGTTGTGATGATGCTCCTGCTGTTTTTTTTTTGTTTTTTTTCCCCACTGTATGCTGCTTGTCAGTCTGAACAACTGGTTTGGTAGATAACCCCTTTACTTCTACAGTAATATCTCGTTAACTCGAAGTAGTAAAAACCAGAACAAATTTCGAGTTAAGCAGGTTGAAAGCGCAAAAGACGAAGACAGAGAAGAGGCTTGACACACACGAGCGCTGCGTGCTCGTGTGTGTCAAGCCTCTTCTCTGTCTTCGTCTTTTGCGCTTTCAACCTGTGTCATGCCAAACCAACAAGCCCAAACAAGCTACCCTAGTGAACTTCGAGTTAAGAAGATTTTCGAGATAAGCAAAGTTGCGCAAATTCTATTGAGAAGTCCAGTCGTATCTAAAAACGTTATCACTACCGACCAGTTTCTTAACAGGAGGCCTAACTGACTCTTTGTAAAGAACTTAAAGAGAAATAATGACATACCAGAGCTGTCAACCAGCTGTGTTTTTCGGCGCTGCCTTTGTATTTTCGGCACTGCCTCGCAGTAACGCTTGCACCTAGCAAAGCTTTCTCGAGTTGCTTAACACACCGCATGTGGCGATCATCCGCACCGCTGCACTTTTCGCATCATACGAAACACATTTCTTGTCTCAGCTGATGTCGTCACCCCTGGAGTAGCTGCGTCGACACTGCCGCGATCACCGTGCGTGACGTTAAGTTATTTCACTTAAATGGTCAAACCAGTCGATGTTGCAGGCGAGATCAGTGTAGCCCACCACTAAGTCCAGAGAATCGGCCTTCTCTGTCAATGTTGTGACTCGAAGGGGCACCTCTCGCACGGTGCAACCACACAATCAGCGCCGTTTTGACGTCCGGAACTTCGAGCCTCGAATCCGCTTCTTTGATTAGTGCTACCTTTCTTTGCAGCATCAGTGACTTGCTTTGCTTTTGGTGGCGTTATCCTCACCACATCGCACGACCGACGAAAAAATCCGCGCGACGTGCCTTGCGTAAATAAAATGCTGAAATTGCATCTCTGACGGTAAACAAAACGTGTACGACCCGAGCTATTTTGCAGGGCCTGCTTATGTGCACGTCTATAGCGTCACATGACGTGACACAGGGTTGCTCGACAAAGTCGTTATGCCGCTAGGTTTACTTTCGGGAACAGTGTCCACTTCGTCGTAAACGCGGCAGCCTCGCGCGAACCTTGTGAAACGTATGACATTTTGCCGCTAGTATTTTGTGAAACGGTTCGACGGCGAAGTTTTGGTTCCATTCTCAGTCGAGATTTTGAGATAACCGAAAGTGGGCACAGAAATACTTCGAGATGAAGGGCAATAAGTTCGGTAGCGAGAAAATTTCGATTAGCCGATTTTTCGAGATATGCGAATTCGGGTTAACGAGGTATTACTGTATATGTTGTAGCATGGATCTTGGGGGTCAGTAGAAGGATGATATTTATATCTTTCTTTAAAATTCGGCTGATGACTGCACTGGTACCTATACATAGGGGAGAGATAAATTAACACAAGATACTTGTTTTTGAGCATTGTTCTTGGACATGCTTTCTTTCTGCCAGGTTGTCTTATGAAGGAAGAGATGTGGGCAGGCTGTTTCTTTTTTTTTTTGAGTTCAGTGAAAATCACTCTTCATTTGCTTCTGTCAGATTCTAACTTACAATGCTTTTCATTTATTCTGAATAAGCTATTGACAACTCATGCTTTTGACTTACCGGATGGCTCAAACTGAAATGTGTTCGCTTGTGGTAGATAGAGAACTTTTGCCTCCTGTTTCTGTTACTCATACATCGAAGGAATGGGAGTGATTCATTGACATTGCAAATGAACTGAATATGCACTAAGTTTAGGTGGATGTCTGACTTGTGATGTCACTATAATTCACATACAGTCGGCCACGAAATAATATGGACCATGGGAGCACGTGCCAAAATTGCCATCTGCGCTGTTTAGTGGTGAGCCATCTGCTGTCAAGAGTGCTGCTCTGGAGAATGCGTGGCCACAGCTATGCTCTCGACAGCGGATGGCTCGCCCCTAGACAGTGTAGACGGCAATTGCATCACACACTTGTGTGGCCCGTATTATTTTGTGGTCGATTGTACCTGAGAGACTTTTCGTTTAGGGTGAAATCTGTTTTTCATGGTGATGCTCCAATGAGGGCCTCAGCCTCAGTGAACGTGACTAACGTAATCGTAAAAATGAGGGCGCCTCACGAGATTTTAGATGAAACGAAAAGTCTTCCTCAAGTACATTAATGAGAACCAACAGACAATCAAGCCAAGGAACCTATAGGGGATGTTATTTGTAGTAATTAAAAAATTTAAGTGGACAAAAAGACAACGTGCTGCCAGCATCGACCGATAAACACAGATACACTCGATAAAATGGCCAGGAGAAAGACCGTTGCCGTAGCTCAATCGGTAGGACATCGGATGCATTATTCGAAGCTTGCATATTCGGTCCCTGCTGGTGGCATACAAATAACGTCCCCAATACTTTTCTTGGCTTGGCTGCCTGTTAGTTGTCATTAAGGTTGTCTAACAAAGAAAAACGAGCCCTTTAGTCCCTTCTTTTGTTCATTCCTCAAGTACATGACATACAGTGACATCACAAGTCAAGCTTACACAGGCACCTAAACTTCGTAAAACTTGATATTCAGTTTACTTGTGGATGCGGAAATATGGAGCAGAGAGTCTGTATTAACTCATTATCAGGAAGTTTTACTGTAGGTAAAAAGTAATGTGAGGTGTATATAGTGTGAAATGATGTGTACAGCTGGCGACAAAGTTGCAAAAAAGTTTGTTTTTGCACATGTTTAGTCGTAAACTTAGCATTGAGGTGGTCCTAGTAAAAATATGGTAAACAACGCATTTACTAGTAACCTTCATAAAATAATTTTTTGTTTTAAGCAAGAAAAATATTTTTGATGTGTTCTGCCAGTTTCTGTGCTTGCGCGTGTTTATACCTCGTAGCAATGCGTCCCAGCGGCATGTACAAGCTGCGCAGACACGAGGAACATTTTGACAACATAAGCAGCTTTGTACGTGCCTATTTAAATGGTTTACTATTGAGTGTTAGGCTGAGTAAACAAGAAATCCAGCCCCTACTTAAAGTGCGTTTAACCACGTGCAGCTGTCCACTGACTGCTCGCACAGTGTGCTTACGCAGCAGCACATTACCTATAAGCTAGAATTGAGAAGCGGGAAGAACACTATGATTAAGAAAAGGATCTATCAAAATAAAAAAAAAAGGATATGTTGCATGGTGAATAAGTTTCAGTTATGAACCAACACATGGTCAATGGTAAAACGTGGTCACTTAAATATGAATGTGTTGGTTCATGACTGCATCTTATCCTGTTTTTTATCTTTATAAGATCTTTTTCCTAATCGTAGTGTCCTTCCCACTTCTAAATCTTAGCGCATAGGTAACGGGGTGTTCCACACATCGGTATTACTTCCCGGTGCTGTAAAAGCACACTAATGGGGCCGTCAGCGGAGAGCTGCATGTGGCGACCACATGCACTCTAGTATGGTTCGACTTTCTCGTTGGCTCAGGCTAATATGCACTAGTAGATCACTGAAATAAGCACGGACAAAGCTGCTTATCGTGTCTAAATCTTCCACATGTCCGTGCTGCTTGTACTTGCCCGCTAGGATGGATTGCTACGAGGTATAAACACGCGCAAGTACACAGACTGGCAGAACACAAGTTCAAAAATATTTTTCTCGCTTAAAGCACAACATTATTTTTTACTAGGGCGACCTCAATGGTAAATTTACGACCAAACATGTGCAAAAACAAACATTTTTTGCAAATTTGTCGCCAGCTGTACGCATTATTTCACACTATATACATCTCAAATTATTTTTTACCTGCAGTAAAACTTCCTGACAATGAGTTAATAAAACTATCATATATCACTGAATGTTATCTTTGTATTAAAAAATCACCAATATAGACCATATTGCCCATATAAAGGCAGTATAAAAAAGCCACTAAAGCGTAAAAGTTTGTAAAACTTAATTTAAGTAAATATCCTATCATCGTTGTACAGGGGAAATTTTGTCCTAACCTAATTAAGGAAACGCATATTTTCTGACAACGCGTTTCACGAGCCGTGGTTTCTAAATAGATTTCCGCAAAAAATTACATGCTGCTTGAGTTCCCTTGAGTTTACAGCTCCCTTCTCGGGCTTCTCGTGCCTTTTATCAGACACCGCGGAGGAGATGCACTTTCGCCCGACGGTGATCACACGCGTGAAGGCTGCAGCGCGCCACGATTTCACGGTAGATCGTCTCGTCTTTCGGAGCAGCGGCATATTGGCAGCGTAAACAGAGGCTCACCTAACGGCGCCAGCACTAAGAGAGACACACACATGGAGCGGCTGCGCTCCGGCACTGACAAGCCTGAACAGTGCTGGCAATCGCAATATTCTTGTCCTTAATTCCTTGTGCAGGTGCAGAATAAAGCGTAATGCGACAACTGCGGCGAAGTTATCAGCGCGAAACGAAAACCACAAGCTCGAGTTGTAAACACGACCTACACGATCATTCCGCGATTTCCGTAAATGCTGCAGTTTGTGCGCTCACTTTGAACTCCGCCTCAAAAAACATGCACAGTACAATCCGCAAGGGTAAGAATCATACTAATTATATCTGCGTAGTGCGGGGATCAAAGTTTAACGAAAACGTTGGCGTAACCCGCACATTTCCCCGCCTTTACTCGAGGCGGCCTCGTCTCAGATATTGCTGATCGTGAGCATATGACAACAGATCGATTTTTAGCGGCACGATCTACAACCACAAAGGCGAAAAGATGGGAAGTCAGTCACTCACCTCGAAGACGTAGAGCGTATGAAAAAAGCAGCTCCAGCAGGGTCCCGCCGTCCCGCTTCGTGCGTACGGCGTTAGGGTTAACCGTTAAGGGGGTAGCGGCCGTGGACGAATGAGTCAACGAGTGACGATCGCAGTGCGCCCATGTGCGCCCCCTCGGTTGATATGTCGAATGGATTTCTCTTTCCGCGATGGCCTCCTGAACTGCCGTTTGGGATCAAATACAGTTTCGTGCAATAACAGAGGTGCAAAACGCGTAGTCGCAGCGATGGTATGCGACGACCATGTTGGTATGAATTCCTGGAAGTCATCCGTATTATAAGAGATACTTGCGGCCGATTTTTGTCATGAAGGAGGAGACGCTTGTGTTTTGCACTATTCAGCGAAAAAATATTGTTTTACGTGTGCTGTGTCCATGATATTCGCGAAGTATTGGAGTCATTCCGTATTGTAAGTCACTACTTGCTGCTGATTTTCGTCGTGAAGGAGGAGACGCTTGTGTTTTGCAGAATTCAGCGAAAAATTATTGTTTTAAGTGTGCTATGTCCATCATATTTGCGAAGGATTAGAGTCATTGTTTTTCCTGGATACTGTATCCGCTTTCTTGGTTCCTAAATACGGAAATTTCTTTGAGTGTACTGTCCTACCCTCCGCCGTCTCTCATTTGGATCCTTCCGGGTTTCGCGAACATTTCAAGTAATTGTTCGGCGCGTAGCACGCAGCACAGCGACATCTAAGGGAAAGGGATTCGTCTCTCCGGGTCGTCTGCGGAAACCGTCGCTTCCACTTTTTATTTTAACACGAAAGTGTTTTATGCCGGGGTCCACCAAGTACATCCGTCACGGATATGACGTTGATAAAATGGACGCCAACGGGTGAGAAAGAAAAAAACCAAGAAAAAGACAGAGTTAATATGCTGACTCTAGAGGAAAAGCTGGGCCGCGAGACCACTAACCACAAGAACGCTGACATCTTGGAACGTTGTCATTCTTGCCATCACATATCAATCCCAAAAAAGCACTTGCACAATTAAAAACGCGCGGATATTGTTTTGTGTTTATTTTGAATAGCTTTACGAAAGAATACGATGGCTATTTATGCAATTTACTGTGCGCGGAAAGGAGGGTTTGCAGGCTGCTTTACTAGATGGCGCCACCATATCAACACCAACACTCGAGAGTGCGCTTGCGGCCGATTGCGCCGGTTTCCGCGTCGTGTTAAAGCCCCTAAAACTTCGTTTACGTCGTGTTTCTCGGTAGCTGTCGTAGTGTCCCGTTGTGCGCGTTTTCTGTTGCCACGTACCACTCGACTTCATGTGACAGCCCTTTTTTCTTTCAAGCTGAAAGCTTCAGCGCAAACCAGGACGGACGGCAAAGAAGAGATGAGACAAGCACTGAAAGTTAGGTACCAAACAGGCGCAACCGAAGTTCTTTTTAGTCTTTTTAACGGCGATAAAATTTCGTGTGCCGTGTATCTGTAGTTTTGATTGAAACTTTCGGGTGACGTCTCACTCACATTAGCCGCTGCATGCTGCAATCGACATTTTTCTCCTTTATGGCTCTCTGCGCTGAAGTACGGCAGCAATGAGCTGAACAAGAACGTCGGTACAAGTGTCTCGTCATTGCAAGCCGAAGCACCGCGCGACCACGGCCTACGCACTTTACTTCGAGCTGCGAATCTGTCGAGTGACCCCTGTGCCAGCGAACGGAGAAACCTAATTCGTTGTGCATTATTGGTAGTGCGTGCCCAGTAAAAACCATGCCCAAAGAGGTGGAAATGTTAACTTTTATCAATCGGGCCAGCTGCACAGACAACGCTACGCTAACGCACGGCTTCACGCATCAAAACACAGCTGATGTTCCCTGAAAAGCGCGTAGCTCGATTACGTTGGTAGATTAAAACTGACGACTACCGTCAAATATAGCGAGTGTCTCAGAGTCTAGCAACGGTTGTTTTGTTCCATCATGGCGGAATCCACGCGGTTATAGGTTTCAATGCATGGGCCCTATGGGGAGCTTTTCCTCTAGAGTCAGTATATTAACTCTATGGAAAAAGATACCCAATTGGGAAGCGAACCCACGACGTTGCGGCCGCGACAGCAAGCGCCCGACGCCCTTCCGACTAAGCTAACTCGGGAGATGCTAGACACGGCGCGAACGCGCCTTATATCTTTCGCACATTCTCTTTCGCGGCGGGCGGAGCGGGGCGGTGCCGCCGTCTGTGAGATGTGAAAAGAAGTAATGCTTCACGATCGACACTTACTAGCGCTTGCTCCGAGATTGCACGCGTTATCGGAGGTCATGGTTAAAGCGTCTCGATACCAGCGAGGTAGACTGGCCGCACTGGCGTCGCCGAGGCACCCTTGGACGCAGTTACGTTCTTTGCCTTTGGCTTCGTGTTAGCGTGCGTCGGCTCAGCGGAGTAGTGCAGCTTCCACAGTGCACCAACGGGATTTCTCCGCCGCCGACTGCTTCAATTGCGAGAGCACCGACCAACAAAACTGCTGCAATATGCGTTGCAGAAAGGACGCGATTTCGACGGGCGAATATCGTGCCTTGGTGGAGCGAGAGCAGCGCCTGCGAGACAGAGGCCAGCGGGACGCACGCGTTTGCGGCTCAGGCTACGAACCTCCACCTCCCGTGTTGCTGAAGCGCAGTGTGTGTTATGTATGCATGAGCACAGGCGTCGGCTACCCATTACTAGAAAGCGCACACCGTGCCGTTTCTCTCCTTAATTGACGACACTTTGAAGAAGTGCATACCAGGTACCAGTGTTGATTATGAACTTGTTGATATCATCCTTACGCGGGATTCACGATTCGCTGTGTCCAAATATATGTTCACACCCTCAGCTACCACAACGGTTTAATCATGATCATGGGCGTTAGTCGTCGCGATAGAGACATGCTGTCAACATGGCTGCATCCACGTCAAACGGTGCTATAGCTGTCAAACACGAATAGACATTGTACAAGCTCTTATCACTACACAATAAGCACAACTTCTGTGAAGAGACGTTTCACTTTCGTGTTATACCGATTCCTATGGCGGAGGGATCAGCCATGTTTTTTCGAATTCTCCCCATCTGCGCGGGTGTTAGGCTGGTTAGTCCGTCTCGACGGCGTCTTCGGTGGAGAAGGTAAGGGCACGCCTTGGGCGCCTTTTGATACTTGTTCTTTTTTTTTTTTTCGTTGCGCGCGCCCGTTGAGGGGAAATTGTGGGCGCAGTGAGTAGATGCTGTCATCAGGATGCGGCAGCGCGCGCCTGTTCTAGCCCTCGTTAGTGACAAAAAGAAGTGCTCTATTACGAATATTACGCTTCCCTACACTGTAGATCGCACGGAAATACGTGGTACTTCACAGTAGCGTCTTTTCACGCGTTCGAGTTGCACAGCGGCACACAACAGCTTCGCGGCATCACACCTCTAGAAAAAAAAACGCCAGGTCTGCGCGGAAAGCACAGCTGAGTCACAGCGAAAGCTCGAAGAACGGCATTTCTAGAGCCCGTTATAAACTCTCTTGTGGCTACTAATACAAGTACACTAGCAACGCACCCACTACGCCACAAATCATAATTTTTGTGAAGTTAGGAAGCACCCACCACGACATAACTCGTGGTGGGTGCGAGGTACCATCTGTAAGGCATTATGTGCAGTTTCTTGATGCGACGGTTGATTAGGATGAAGAATTATGACTGAGCCTTTTGTAATGGGTTGGAAGCTTTAAAGGACCCACTAGTTAAGTAATTCGCATTGTGTGACGCCCGGTCGTTATTTCACTCTCCCACCACGCTTTACGCTATAGCGTGAGAAAGAGAGAGAAAGGGGGAGTTAACTTTATTGAGAGCCTGAGGAAATGGATCATGGGAGCCTTATGGGCTTCCTTGTCAACCAATAGAAGTGCACTTGCGAGAAACCCACTACGCTCTAAATCATCATAATTTTGTGAAGTAGGGAAGCAGCCACTTTGCAATTTTTCGTCATTCAGCGGAGAACCGTGGTACCGTGCTAAACACCTGTAAGGCATTATGTGCACTTTGTTGATGCTGTGGCTGATGACGATAAAGAATTGTGGCAGAGCCCTTTGTTATGGGTTGGAAGCATTCAACAACGCACTCGTTGCGCAATTCGCATTGCGTCACACCTGGTTACAGAATTCGCGCTGTGTGACGCTTGGTTGTTATTTTACTCTTCTACCGCGCTACATTACACATGTTAATGTGGTTGCTTCCCGACATGAAGCCTGCATAGGGTCTTTTTGTAAAGCATTTTCAAGCACCGGCATGGCTCTGAGGTAGAATACTTGGCTGCAACGCAGAGGGCCCAGGTTCGAACCTCGTTCCATTCTGGAATTTTTTTCTTATTTGTTATTTTTTATTTCGAGCGATAGTGGTTACGGACACCGGCGGCGGCGACAAATACGGCGCCGAAAACGGCCCCTGTTGGGATCTCATAACAGCTTTCGCTGTAAAAGGGCTACAAGAACGAGCCTGGCGTCACAAACGCACGTGCGGCGTGCGTTTGTGAAGGAATACGGCGTGCGATCGCGTCAGCGCCGCCACTCAGTCAACATTTCAACAGTGCAGCGACGTCAGCGTGATTGTCGCGCTATCTCTTTGCCAACTGATCATCGCGCCTCCCACGGGCGTGCTCGTGGGTATTTGTCCTCTTTCGGAAAGTTCTTTCGGTTCTTTCGTTCCACCTGCAGCATGGAAATTTCTACTCTCGAAGGGAACAAGGGCGCACACGCAGCACTGTGCTGCAGCTCGTTTCGCTTCTCTCGAATATTACAGATAAATAAATGGTCTGGTTGCTGCTATACTTACATTACACGTCTGAAGATTTTTCTGTGTAACGATTCGCTAGAAACAATGTCTCTACAAACAAGTAAATACTAACATTCCTCGCCGCAGATGCCACCAGGGGTGATTCATGGCTGTGAGTGGTACGTCGTGAGCGCGGTGAAATTGAATGCGATGTGATGATGTAACCTTTAGTTCTTCGTGCGTGTGTGCATAGTCTGCGATTAAGCTCATTGATGAGTCGTGTTGCTGGTTGGCGTTTCGGCGTGAGCACTGCTCCTCGGCAAGAGCAAACGCGCTGGGCGAACCCGATGTTCACCGCGGGCGTCTGTCAATCAGACTGATTGACACGCGAGCTCGGGTACAAACTCGTTGATTCTGAAAACGCCCCAGTTCAACTCGTGACTGCCATAGTGCCTGGTGCGCCTGTGAAGTGTTTCATGCGGTGGACGTTACTCAGCAGCTTCTTTGCATATAAAATAATTTGGTTGACTTGCACTACTTGTGTAAGACAGGAGCAATCGGTGGAGCTTGTGATCACCTAGATTCTTCCAGCTTTTTAAGTGGCTCGTCAACCCAGTATGTTTGGTCTGTTTCGGAATAATGACCGTGCCAGTTCGGTCTGAATATTGGTGCTATTGATTAGGTAGGTCTTAACGAACATGACATTGAATAGTCCTGTCTTAATTGCTAATACTTTAATTACCGCGACATAATCCAGGGTTAATTAGCAAAGTCTAATTAGTACGGCGCTGATTAGCATGTTCGAAATTAACACAATCTCAATGAGTAAAGCCCACATTAGGTTGGTCCTAATACATACGCCTAATTAACGTCATGTTAATTAGCATGATTTTAATTTGCTTGTTTTAGCTTTACACGGCTTCATTGGCATGGCCTTAGTAAGACGTGGCTTAACTAGCCCGGCCTCAGCATGGCTTCGCTTAATCAGCTTCGTCATGGCGCATCCTGACTTAATAGCTAGGTATACCGCCCATCCAATTAGCTAATCAGCCGGGCGCACTTGCTCGTGGAGCGAGCAGACGATAAACAAGAGGATGAAGAGGGCGCGCACCAGCCGAGGAACGCGCTAGAATGTACAGGCCGACCATAGTGATTATACACGTGTCCTCAGCGATTAGCTCTGGCCGCGGTGTTGTAAAGCGCTCGGGCGGAGCTAATCTCAGAGGCCACGGTGCTGATTCTTCTGAAGGACACTTAGTGCAGACGTTAACCCCTTGTAGATTAATTCAAACGGCCCGCGCCCACATAAAAAATATAGTTAGTAGAACTTTCTGCCACTTGCATGGGTGCAGTTCTGCACTCAGTGAAACGACAAACAAATGAAAGAAGGTGCCTCTAGTTGATGACACCACCCAACCTTCTCGACCGCCGTTGACGTGACGGCGCGTTCCATCGTAACCAATGGAACGGAGCGCGCGCTGAGGGATGGATCTCACCTTCTCGTACTGTTAGCTCGTTCAAAAGGGCGTGTCGCCAGAGCTCGGAACGATTCCGAGTTTCGCCAAACTCGGACCATCCTGCTTATCACCCATGGTTTTTGCTTGAGGCCCGTGTGCTTAGATCTAGGTGCTTAAAGGGACACTAAAGGCAAATAACAATTTATGTCAGAGTGAAAGGTCAATGTGTGAGAACGTCTAAAACGTCAATAGTATCAACAGCAGTGCTCTAGTAATCGAGAAATTAAGGTAAATGTAGGACACGATGAGCGCCACGGAGTCGGACATTTTCGAAATTATCCCGATGACGTCTGAGAGTCCCGAGTACAATTAACCACTAATAATCAAACTAGTTGCAAAGAAAAAAGAACATTTCATGCATCACAAGACGTAATAAAACGCTGCTTGTCCGTTTCTGTTTGATTCATGGAAAAAAGAACCTCTTGGCGCTATATGAGGAACGGCGCGAGTGGTTCAAAAGCTCTGTTTTCGCCGAGGTGCGCGTCTCAACTGGTAGTTCTGGTATCGCGTACTGCTGCGTGTGCTTGGCTCTCGCTATTTTCATCCTGTCGATACTCCACTTCTGCTGCTGCTGGCCAAGCTGAGCTCCGTTACAGTGAACTATACAGTTTCGGAGTGGCCCGCGGTTGCGTCTTGGCAAGGTTGATAGCCGTTGTCGCGCAAGAAACAGTAGCTTCGGCGGCCGGGCAGTAAAGGCGAGCAACGTTGGGCATGGCAACTGCTACGTCAGAAGGTCCATTCAGGCGGGTGATTTGAAGTGCGCTAGATGCCGTGCAGATCACTAAAAGGTGATTTTCTTTCAAAATAAGCATTTCCTTGGCACGAAACAAGCACTACGAGGTTTCTGCAACGCTATTGCAACAATCTACGTCGACTTACTATTTGCCTTTAGTGTCCCTTTAAGAACCCCAGTTGGTCGATATCTCCGGAGCCCTCCACTACGGCGTCTCTCACGATCATATTGCCACGCCCGCTTCTTCTTTTATTTTGATGTGTTCGAGTTTGACCAGCAAGGACGGTTATCAACGCTCGACGCTGGCCCCGAAGCAGTGTTCGAGAAGCTTCACGATTTTGGTAGATCGTTTTGTTAAGATTGCGCGCCGCACGCGAATGTTCCAGCTTTGTCGAGAGATAACACCGCCACCAGCGATATCGCTGGAAAGTTCCATAGCGCCTGTATAAAAGCCGACGCGCTTGACCGCTTGTCAGTTGATCGACGGACGACGCCCTGTTCGCCGCTATCATTGTACAGCGTGTATTGCTGTATTGCTAGTTCTCATTTTCCGGCCACAAGTTCGGCCAAATAAACAGTTTCATCCTGCAAACGCCGACTGCTGTCTTCGTCGACGTCACGACCACGTGACATCTGGTGGAGGTGCTGCTTCATGATCCGGACGCCACCGCGGAGCGCTGACCCAAGCCCAAGCCGCGACGAGGACGACGGCAAGGAAGTCCCGGATCGTCGAACAAGCCGCAGACAGAAGGGACTGCAGCCAGAGCACGGGCTCCTTCCCGAAAAACCCAGGCAGCCGCAGATCTCAACATCGACCACAGCGACGATGACCGACCACGTGCAGCCTGCGCCAATCCTTTTTCGCCAGCCCAAGGAGCCGCCAACCTTCCGCGGATCGTCGTTCGAAGACCCGGAAAGCTGGCTCGAAGCCTACGACCGAGTCGCCCTTTTCAATTCCTGGACCAGTGAAGACAAGCTACAGCATGTCTTCTTCGCCTTGGAGGACGCAGCTAGAACATGGTTCGAGAACCAAGAGCGAACCCTGACAACATGGGACGTTTTTCGCAGCAGGTTCCTGGCAACATTCACCAGCGTTGTCCGCAAGGAGAGGGCCGAGGCTCTGCTCGAAACCCGCGTGCAGCTGCCAAACGAAAACGTGGCACTCTTCACAGAAGAAATGACGAGACTGTTCCGCCACGCAGACCCTGAGATGCCCGAGGAGAAGAAAGTTCGCTTCCTCATGCGAGGAATCAAGCAGGAGCTGTTCGCGGGACTAATCAGAAACCCACCCAAGACCATCCAAGAATTCCTCGGGGAGGCAACAACAATCGAGAAGACGCTCGAGATGCGCACTCGGCAGTACAATCGCCGCGCATTCCAAGAGAGCGCAGGAGCTCATGCCCTCGGCTCCGACGACTTGCGCGAAACGATCCGAGCCATCGTGCGAGAGGAGCTGCGCAAGCTCGCACCCTTTGCACAGCCCGAAGTGACGTCGATTGCGGACGTTGTACGCGAGGAAATCCAACAATCACTGGGTGTTCCTCAACCGGCACCGCCGCAGCTGCAAGCAATGAGCTATGCTGCTGCAGCCCGACGCAACGCCCCCCCTCCTCGCCCACGTCAAGACGCCGCGCGGCGCCAGCAGTTCCGCCGCCAGGCACCACCGCCGCCACCACCGACGTCATACCGCCCGCCAGCCGGTCAACGATACACGCCGAGGAAGACCGACGTTTGGCGCGCCCCCTGACCATCGTCCACTCTGCTACCACTGCGGAGAAGCTGGCCACACCTACCGCCGCTGCCAGTATCGACGGATGGGACTGCGCGGGTTCGCCATCGACGCGCCGCGTCCACAGCAGGGTGAACGACCACGTGACATCGCCGACTATCTGGCAGGAGCGCAGTGGACCCCCCGAGGACCTTCCCGATCGCCGTCGCCAGGCCGCTACGCCTCTCCCCAACGCCGCCAGTACACTGGCCCCTTCCGGAGCCGGTCGCCTAGCCCGTATCCGGAAAACTAAGGGCAGCAACCGATGGAGGTACGGTTGCTGTACGACGAAACATCGAAGATCCTCCGCCGCCGACGACGACGCCACGACGAAACCTTGAAGACCCGACGCGAACCAGACAGAGCCCTGACGACGAAGCCTCGCGGACCGAAGTGGACCTGACAACGCAACGGGGAAGCAGCGGAACAAACCGACGTAGCCGTGACCCGACGCCACGACCTAACTGCAATGCAAGACGACGAACTAGCGACCTCGACGTCCTTATCGACGGCCACAACGTCACAGCTCTCGTCGACACCGGAGCCGACTATTCTGTCATCAGTGGACCGTTCGCCGCGAAGCTGAAGAAAGTTAGGACAGCCTGGGAAGGCCCCGAAATCCGGACAGCTGGAGGTCATCTAGTAACACCGGAGGGAATCTGCACAGCGAGACTCACCATTAACAACCGGATTTATCCCGCGAACTTCGTAGTCCTGCAGCGTTGCTCGAGAGAGGTCATTCTTGGTATGGACTTCTTAAGCCTTCATGGTGCAGTCATCGATCTGAGATCCAAGTCGATAACACTATCCACAGAAAAAGCACTACCGCCGTACACGCCGCCAGAAAAACACGCCTTGAATGTTCTGGAAGACCAGGTCACCATTCCCCCTCGCTCCAGCGTCATCATTTCCGTCGGCACTCAGAAATCAGCAGACCTGGAAGGCGTCGTCGAGGGCGATCAGCACCTGCTTCTGAACCGTCAGATTTGCGTCGCAAGAGGCATAGCCGAGCTGCGCGATGGCAAAGGAAGGTAGTGCTGACAAACTTCAGCCACGAATATAGGCACCTAAACATTGGTACGACGGTCGCCTACATCGACGAATTCGTGGAGGCCAGCAATGCTTTCGCCTTCTTCGATGCTACTGAACCTGCTTCGAAGGATCGAGATCCCCAAACAGATTTCGACGTCAACCCGAGCCTCCCGAAGCACAAGCAAGACCAGCTTCAAGCCCTGCTCCTGCAATTCAAGGACTGCTTTTCGTCGTCGTCAAGAATTCGACAGACCCCAGTCGCGAAACATCGCATCATAACAGAAGAAGGTGCCCGACCAATCCGACAGAGCCCGTACCGAGTTTCGACGCGAGAACGCGAGGCTGTTAAGAAACAGGTCGACGAAATGCTACGCGACGACATCATCCAGCCGTCGAAGAGTCCGTGGGCATCCCCGGTGGTGCTAGTGAAGAAGAAGGATGGGACTCTACGTTTTTGCGTCGATTATCGTCGCCTGAACAAAGTCACGAAGAAGGACGTGTATCCCCTTCCCCGGATAGACGACACCCTGGATCGATTACACAACGCAAAGTACTTTTCGTCGATGGACCTCAAGACCGGTTACTGGCAAATAGAAGTCGACGAGAGAGACCGAGAAAAGACTGCTTTTATAACACCAGACGGCCTGTTCGAGTTCAAGGTCATGCCCTTTGGTCTTTGCTCGGCACCTGCGACTTTTCAACGGGTTATGGATACAGTACTGGCCGGCTTGAAGTGGCAGACGTGTCTCGTGTACTTGGACGACGTCGTTGTGTTTTCCTCAAACTTCGACGAACACCTTCGGCGCCTTGAAGTTGTACTTCAAGCAATCAAGACCTCCGGACTCACCTTGAAGCCTGAAAAGTGCCGCTTCGCGTACGAGGAGCTCTTGTTCTTGGGTCACGTGATCAGCAAGGATGGTGTTCGCCCGGACCCGCGGAAAACAGCTGCCATCGCTGACTTCCCGACGCCCACCGACAAGAAGGCCGTACGCCGTTTTCTCGGCTTGTGCGCCTATTACAGACGTTTCGTCAAGGAATTTTCACGGATCGCCGAGCCACTGACGCAACTCACGAAGGCCGACGTCGAATTCAGGTGGGAGACGTCGCAAGTTCAAGCATTTCAAGAACTGAAACGACGCCTGCAGACGCCTCCCATACTTGCGCATTTCGACGAATACGCCGATACGGAAATCCACACCGATGCAAGCAGCGTAGGACTCGGAGCCGTCCTTGTGCAAAAGACCGACGGATTCGAAAGGGTCATCAGTTATGCTAGCCGGTCGCTATCAAAGGCAGAAATCAACTACTCCACAACAGAAAAGGAGTGCCTGGCCATCATCTGGGCTACATCGAAGTTTCGCCCCTACCTCTACGGCCGTCCCTTCAAAGTTGTGAGCGACCACCACGCCTTGTGTTGGCTAGCTAACTTGAAGGACCCTTCAGGTCGCCTCGCACGGTGGAGCCTACGACTTCAAGAATTTGACATAACCGTCGTTTACAAGTCCGGAAGAAAACACTCCGACGCCGACTGCCTGTCCCGCGCCCCCGTCGACCCACCGCCGCAGGACGACATGGAGGATGACTGCTTCTTGGGAACCATAAGTGCCGAAGACTTCGCCGAACGACAGCGAGCGGACCCAGAACTCAGGGGCCTTGTGGAATACCTCGAGGGCAGGACCACCGTTGTTCCCAAGGTATTCACGCGAGGACTGACGTCGTTTTTCTTGCGCAACGGTGTTCTCCTTAAGAAGAACTTCTCGCCGCTTCGAGCCGATTCCCTTCTCGTAGTGCCCTCGACATTGCGACCAGAGGTCCTCCAGGCTCTGCATGACGACCCGACGTCTGGACACCTGGGTGTTGCTCGCACGCTCGCAAGAATACAGGAAAAGTACTACTGGCCGCGCCTTGTCGCCGACGTAACTCGCTACGTCAAGACCTGCCGGGACTGTCAGCGACGCAAGACACCGCCGACTAGGCCAGCCGGACTTCTGCAGCCTATCGAGCCACCTCGACGGCCGTTCCAGCAAATTGGGATGGACTTACTGGGGCCGTTCCCGACGTCCAGTACCGGAAACAAATGGATCGTCGTAGCTACCGACTACCTCACCCGCTACGCCGAGACAAGGGCCCTACCCAGAGGCAGTGCCGCCGAGGTAGCGAAGTTCTTCGTTGAGAACATCCTCCTGCGTCATGGCGCCCCAGAGGTCCTCATCACCGACAGAGGTACGGCGTTTACTGCTGACCTAACTCAGGCAATACTGAGATATAGCCAAACAAGCCACCGCCGGACCACAGCGTACCATCCACAGACCAATGGCCTCACCGAGCGGCTAAACAAGACCATCGCCGACATGCTGGCCATGTATGTCGACGTCGAACACAAGACGTGGGATGCCATCCTTCCGTATGTGACCTTCGCATACAACACGGCCATGCAAGAAACGACGCAAATGACGCCGTACAAGCTGGTCTACGGAAGGAGCCCGGCAACGACGCTCGACGCAATGCTACCAACCGCCACCGACGAAGACGACCTCGACGTTGCCGCCTATTTGCAACGCGCCGAAGAAGCTCGACAGCTCGCCCGCCTGCGCATCAAGAACCAGCAGAGGGTCGACAGCCGTCACTATAATCTTCGACGACGCCACATGGAGTACCAACCCGGTGACCGTGTGTGGGTCTGGACGCCGATACGCCGACGTGGGCTCAGTGAAAAACTTCTTCGGCGATACTTCGGGCCATACAAGGTGCTTCGACGTCACGGCGCTCTTGACTACGAGGTCGTCCCGGATGGCATTACGAACTCCCAGCGACGCCGCGCACGACCTGAAGTCGTCCATGTCGTGCGCCTTAAGCCGTTTTTTGCGCGTTAGCGAACCTAGGGACTCTACTTTTTCCTTTGTTATTGTAATTTATTTGTGTATGCACTTGTTTTTCCTTTCCATGTTCTGTTGCAAGCATCGGGACGATGCTCTTTCAGAGGGGGGCAATGCCACGCCCGCTTCTTCTTTTATTTTGATGTGTTCGAGTTTGACCAGCAAGGACGGTTATCAACGCTCGACGCTGGCCCCGAAGCAGTGTTCGAGAAGCTTCACGATTTTGGTAGATCGTTTTGTTAAGATTGCGCGCCGCACGCGAATGTTCCAGCTTTGTCGAGAGATAACACCGCCACCAGCGATATCGCTGGAAAGTTCCATAGCGCCTGTATAAAAGCCGACGCGCTTGACCGCTTGTCAGTTGATCGACGGACGACGCCCTGTTCGCCGCTATCATTGTACAGCGTGTATTGCTGTATTGCTAGTTCTCATTTTCCGGCCACAAGTTCGGCCAAATAAACAGTTTCATCCTGCAAACGCCGACTGCTGTCTTCGTCGACGTCACGACCACGTGACAATATCGTGGTTTTGTGACGTTAAACCCCAACAATTATCGTTATTAGTGCTTCGTGGTCTTCGCTCGGTTCGTCTGCCTAAACGTCTATCTGCTTGGCTGCGGCTTGGTAAGAACGCCTTCGTTGTTTTACAAAGTGCTTATTGTATTTGTCACTTAAGCCTTAAGCTGACGTTTGTCACATCGTGCTGTTCGGCACAGAGCGTTTTGTGTGTTCTTCACTTCGCGCATGATGTTCGTGGATTTCTTCACAATAAGTAAGAAACAGGTACTTGGAATGCTGCGCTTCACGTTTGCAAGAAAATCGTTTCTTCGCTCGAGAAAGTGAGCGGCCGCTTTCGTGGTGAGGTTTTCTTTGTGCATACAATGCCGGTACACCTAGTTTGAATTCAATGCATGCGTGTGAAATTGTGTAAAATATTGCAGTTGTGCTTAGGATCGTTATTTGTGGCGTTCGCAGATTGGTTGAAGCCTTTGTTACTAGCGCAATAAGAGAGAACTTGGACACTGTTTGCTAGCTGAGGCTACGACGTAGTCTTCTGAATGAACACTCATGCCTCAGTAGCGCAGGCATGGCACCGAAGGTTGATTTTTTTAAGCTGCGGCAAGCGCACGTGAATGCTTTTTGCGAAAGGGCGACGTGAAGTGCGTCGGAGCAAATTTGTGCGAATTCGGAGACGAGATATAGCCAACAATTTTTCTTTTCAGGTCATGCCGTCCAGACTCAAGTTGCAGAAAAAAGGCAAAATGGTTAGAGATGGAGGAGCAGAGAAACAAAGAACAGATAGACGTTTGTGCGGTTACAGAAACACACCTTAGAGACTTGGAAGAGCCACCACGTATTGACAATTATGTTTCAGATGGGTGCAATAGGATCATATCAGAAACAAAAGGTGGGGGTGTAGGAATGCTAATTCGCCGCGGACGTGTTCAGACGTGTTCAGAGCGCCTCTGGGTTTTGGGCACTGTAGGCGGAAGGAAAACCTGGCTTGGGGGAGCCTACTTGTGGACGGGGAATCACTGCAGAGATAAGAATCAGGAGATAGTGGATTGCATGAGTGCGGATAATAAGTAGTTAGGTAATGGGGCCGAAATCATCCTTCTAGGTGACATGAATGCCAACATACATGACCTTGACGGATATTCAGACACAATGGGAAGTTATTGCTAGATCTCTACGAGCAGCGTAGTCTGAAGGTAGTTAACACAGGGCTTACATACGATGGTCAGATCACGTAGGAAGCCGAAAACAAGCAATAGAGTATTGATTATTGTCTCATGACTGAAGAAATTTATCACAAACTTAGAGAAATGGGAATAGGCGAGGAAGGGATTAAAAGCTTGTGTAGTGATCATAAACGAATAACATAACAAATGGGATATAAAGCAGGAAACAAGAGCATAGAATCAAAGACTGGCAGCTCGTATATAAATGGCACAGTAATAACACATATAGCCGCAAGAGTGGAGGAAAATGTAGGCAAAATACCAGGCAAGGACTGGGAGTATAGTGAGCTGTTACATATAATGACGAAAGAGATAGGGAAAGAAAAGAAAACTAATTGCTAGTAAAATATATTTAGAGAAAAAAATCCATTGTACAGAAACTGGTCAAGGCCAAAATTAAAGGTGAAAGTCAACGCTGGGTGACAGAGCTTCACGAAAAAAAGAAGGCCACGCCTAGCATATTTTGGAGCCGCATGAAAACTATAGGTAAGAAGTTTGTTACAATGCAACAACATATTGTAGATTAAGGAGCAAATCAATTGGAAGGATACGAAGCTCTAGATTACATCCGAAAGGTGACAGCCGATTTGTTTAAAACGATGGTTGATCCCTCCTTCATAGGAATCGGAATAACACGAAAGTAAAGCGTGCCCTTACAGAAGTAACTGAACGTGTACAGCAGTAACTGAATTGATGTAAGAGAGTTTGCACAATGTATATTGATGTCTGGCAGCTATAGCACCGTTTACCGTGTACTTAGCTTTAGGCGCACGTTAATGATCCCCAGGTGGTCGAAATTTCCGGAGCCCTCCACTACGGCGTCCCTTATAATCACACCGTGGATTTGGGACGTTAAACCCCAGGTATTATTACTATTATTATTATTATTGCACCGTTTAACGTGGATGCACCCACTTTGATGATTGGTGGTATATCTTCATCCGGACGACTAACGTCCATGTTAAATGATCAAACAAACCCTTGTGGTAGCTGTAGTAGTTAACGGTGAAAGCGTAATCAGAGAACGAGGTGTGATAGCCAGAATAGCGTCACATATTGAACGCTGAACTTGGTCGCCATCCCGCGGCATGTTAAAATGTGATTGAACACCACGGCCGTACTAGACGGAAACGCAAAGCGCGTCCTGCCGCCCCGGTAGCCCAGCCGCGATTTTTCTCGGGGCGAGCGCGTCAGCGGTGAACGCGGTGTTACAGCCAGGCGAGGCAGGCGCGCGTCGCAGAGCTATTTTTGCTATGGATTGACGTGATGCTGTGAGCGAGGCCGACGCTTTTACGACGCTTGGTGTAAGATCGCCACCTCGCGGTGTGTTAAGGCACTGACAAAATTGAACTTCTATTGAAAACGTGCCGAATGCGACGGACGTGTAATGCGTTGCGAGTGCTAATCGCGGAGGCCACAGTAATGAAGAATTACTTTACTTTAGCGCTCCCAGAGGGCAGCACCACCCCGCCGACCGGGAGAGTGGTAGATATAAGAGGCGCGTTTGTAAAGCGTCCAGAGTCTGTGGCTGTGGCGCAGTGGATAGCGTGCCCGGCATCTGTTGTTGCGGACCGAGCGGTCGTGGGTTCGATGCCCGTTGACGGAACTTTTTTTCTTTGACCTCTGATCGTGTAAATTTTCTCTACGTCATTTCCGTGACGGAAATACGTCACTGAAGTTTTGGTGGACCCCGGCATAAAACACTTTCGTGTTAAAAAGCAATAGAAGGTTGCAAGATTGCTTTTAATCTGTCACACAAACAGGGCGGCGCGATGGTTGAGCAGAAACTTCCAGGTTTATTTTATGCGGACGATGTCTTCTTATTTGCGGACAGTCGAGATGATATACAGCGGCTGGCGGATGTATGCCGAAGGGAAGGTGAAGCTCTAGGACACAAGGAGAGTTTATAACGGGCTATAGAAATGCCGCTCTTCGAGCTTTCGGTGTGACTATGCTGCGCTTTCCGCGCAGACCTGGCGTTTTTTCTTTCTTCGGAAAGGAATACATTCACCGCTGCTCTATATCCAATTTGATATGAGTCGATGAGTGTGCAGAACTGTTGAGTGTGTTAGTTGGGCCGTATTAGGGGAGCTAAGGAATGTTTCCGCTTGAGTTTCAGATTACCGTGCTTCGTCTTGCGAACGTTTTTAGATTCATCTTAAGTTTGGCCTTGCTCATTATATTGCAGCTTTCAGCGATCGCGGCGGCTTGGAACAAGGCGAGGAATAAGGCAGTGCACTCGAGTACATTGAAAAGCTTAGCTTTGAAGGTTGTCCCGCAAATTGATCTACCGGACGAGGGAAATGGGCAAAGTTCATGGTTTTCTGCACGAATAATCGTTGGGGTTTAACGTTCCAAAACCACGTTATGATTACGAGAGCCGCCGCAGTGGAGGGCTTCGGAAATTTCGACCACCTTGGGTTCTTTACGTGCACCTAAATCTAAGTACAACGGCCTCACACATTTTCGGCTCCATCGAAAGTGGGGCCGCCACGGCCGGGATGGGATCCCGCGACCTGGGTTTTCTGGACGAAGGAGACTGAAGTGACAGCCGGGCTCGTTAGACTTGAGTCATAACTAATTGACTTGTACAGGACAAAATACAACTGGGACAGCAAAGAAGCACACATGCGCAGCGCTGTTTATTTCTCTCCCTTCCTCCCTCTCTCTTAGCAAGAATGGGTTCACAGATTTGTGCACGCGCACAAACAGCTCAACATCGTTAGACTACAACTGAAAATATTTATTATACTTCTATGAATCCAGCTCGCCAGCTGCTATATGTAGCCGCTGCCAATGTGATCGGCGGGCAGCCTTCTTGAATTGCATTCAGAATTAGACATTGTCCGGCTATTCCAAAAAATGTATAGGCATTGTTCAGCATAGTAATCCGCTGTTGAGTGTGCACGCGTCATTTTAACACCATGAGATTTCACAGATTTGTGACGTCGAGTAACAATCACGTGATTTTAGGGCACACCGAAAATTTTGTTGAATGGCCAAGAACCAATCACCAAAAATATGCCATATTGAAAATTTTTTGACGTAGTCGTGCATAACTGGTCATTACGCAATGGACCATTTTCGCATCATTTGTTGCATCGCGTTACAAGCAGGTGCTGTGTGCATGACCCAGAAAATTTCGACCAGTCATAAACAGCTGACGACCAATGCGGAGGGAAACAATGCGGGGTAGGTTAACGTTATAGTCAGCCATATTTTTCCAATAAAATTTATGGTTACACCATTTGTATAGGCGTATACTTGGAGGGGCCGAATGGCTTTCGAAGCAAAGTAGAAAACAGAGCAATACAACGAAGTCAGCAAAGACCTAACAGAAGCAGCGCTGTTCAGTGCTGGTCCTGTTTGGTCTTCCTTGTCGTCGTTGTATTGCGCTGTTTTCTACTATGATGTTCGCATGCTCCAAGCAAAGTTGCAAATACAAATAAGATGAGTATTTGTATTTGCATGTACTGCTCCCCAAGTACCGCAAATACTTACTTAAAAGAACTTGTGGTTGACAAGTTAACATTAGTAGTGATATATTAATAGCAATAATAATAAGAATGCGCTAGAAACACCATTTAGACTAAGAGCAAACAAGACAAAACATAAGATACGCAGACCTGAATATCAGCAAGAAAGTGTAGTACTAATTACGGAAAAGAAAATGTGCAGTCACTGCTACCTACAATAAAAACGCAATTCTTAGCGAGCAGCTCCTAGACGTTACCGAAATTTCATTGAATGATACAAATCTGTACTTCTCGGGAGGCCGCCGTCGACATAATTGTATTCAGGCATAAAGTTGTGTGGGTAATGCATAAGAGGTGTTGTTTGCAATACTATTACATGCATACCACGTATATGTATGGTTGTCCCAGTGTATGCTACGTAGAACTATAGTCTCTCAATACTTTTTACTGGTCACGAAACTTCCCCTTCACTCTATGGGAGAGCTTTGTGTGTCGCCAACTATGACCGCGGGGCGGCGCCACCAGTGTTAGGGGGACACCCGCGGCACTCGTCGAAGCAGTCGGCGAGGCGACGGCGTGGTGTGTTTGTTTTTGTGCGTCGTGTTGTATCGCATGCGTGCGGTGCTTTCTATGCGTCTTATCGTTTTCAAACGTGACGAATAGTTAGCGGAAGCGTGACGAAAGATGCAGAAGACGTCCTGCGTGCCGCACGGTCGCTCCGGCGAACAAGACGCTCGTCGAGGGCAGCGCGGCGACGGCGTGCTGTGTTCGCTTTGTTTGCGTCGTTTTATCGCGTGTGTGCGGTGCTGTATGGGCCTGTGACCATTTTCATATGCGACGAAAGTTAGCGGCATCTTCACGAACGATGACAACGGCATGCTGTGTGCCGCACTGTCGCTCCGGCTATAGAGGAACCGCTGAAAAAGTATCGTTGTTTCTGTTCCCCAGCGACCCCGAAAGCCGTGAGCAGTGGAAGCGGGCGATACCACCGCAAGGAAACGGGCACATTCTCGCTCACTTCACCAAACGTTCGAGTATGCGAAAAACATTTCTATAACGAGGACATTAATCGCGAAGACGAATGCGTTATAGAAGGCACCGTTGTTTAGTTGCCGTGAGCAAAAGCGAAGCTGAGGGCCGGTGCTATACCTCGCTTATTTGAAGGTCTCCCGGCTTACTTGTCCAAAAAAAAAAGCCGGCACCTCGGCAATTACCACACAGGTAGCCTGTCAAGCGTCGTCGGGAGTCTTCGGAGGATTCCAGTCGGAAAAAGTCTGCGCAGAGGATCCGCGTGGACGTCTCCGACGAATTGGATGCAGTAAATGACGGTAAATATTGCAGTTGTCAGCTGAGCGTGCAGCGACCACTACGGCACAGCCACTTCCGCCCTCCTGAGTTGTCTTTGAAAGAACGTCCTGACAGGCTGCAGCGTTGGAAAGACCGACCACTGAGGTGCAGCCAGTGCAGACCACCAGACATTAGTGCTGCAGATGCCGGTGAAGTGTCCAGGACGGCTACAGACAAGACTATGTTGACAGGATGCCATACTTGCAGCGTCGCCGAGTGTAATGATGAAGAACGGCACAGAGCACTAGCGCGCGATGGGCTTGTGCGAAGAAGGGAAAGACGAGGCAGAATAGAACAGCCGGCCTATTGAACAGGCGTTGTGTCTATGTCTCTTGTTTCTCCGCATTACAAACAATATATTATATATATATATATATATATATATATATATATATATATATATATATATATATATATATATATATATATATATATATATATATATATATATATATGTGTGTGTGTGTGTGTGTGTGTGTGTGTGTGTGTGTGTGTGTGTGTGTGTGTGTGTGTGTGTTATAGATGCGGCGGACGGAGTGAGGGAGGTTTCACCCCCGCCCCAGCTCGCGAACAAGTCGGTACGCCACTCACAGTACCATTTACTACTTTTTAAAGACGAAAACTTATAACCTTGAAGGCGTGAGTACCGTCGAAAGCACTAAAGCTTAATATCACGTTGAAAGTGGCAAAACACGCTGCTTGCTTGTGCATGAAAGCACAACATTAAACTACATTGTCGTCAAAGGAGACGCTGAAAGGTAGCGGGTACTTAGAGCACCCCAGCAAAAAGTTTGCGCCTGTCTTCAACCCAGCTGCGTGTCACGCAAATTAGGTTAGTAAAATGGAATAGGTGGGCATGACACAAAACACACGCAGTTTGTGAACTTGCTCGTGCATTTTCACTCAGCTCTTAGTTTTTCTATGGGAATTAAAGTTATCCGCTGCCGCCGAAGCTGAAAACAACGCACGGGCACGATTCCCGTGGAGCGTTGTGATCGTCGCAGACGGCGCTGAGTAATATCCACCTGCTGCGCTGCTTGTTGTCGCATCCAAAGACGACGCAATGGTAGCCAGACTAGCTCCTATACGCGGAAGCGGCATGGACGGGGTTCGTTTTCACACTTTAAAACCTCAGAACTGCAGCTTCCCAGTGTTTACTTGGCGCACCACATACGCGCCTTGGCAGCCTAGCCCAATGTGGTCTGGGTGTTAGAGTATCCGTTTTTCTCGCAGAAACTTGGGTGCGAGACTGGCGTGCTCTGGTGTATAGCCATTTGCATCTTCGCTGGAAATGACTTGGATATTATCGGATGGCCACATTTGTTTTCCTCAGTGACATCCCGCAACCTGCGCCCATTGCTCCGTGACTAATCAGGTGCGTGCTCGTTTTTCACGTACCGGCCGGGCAGCGGAAGTCCGACAGTAGCTAAGCAGTTGCATTCTGTCTCCTTGCAAACGTCAGTGCAGTACTTCACGTATGTGGCCTTCTCAAGCTGGACACAGGAAACTTTGGTGGCCTCTTGCGCTGCCGTTTGTTTTCATACCGGTTCTCGCTCTCTCTGAAATCTCGCATGCATACCGAGGAATACCGGATATCGCTTTTAGTTCACCGTTTTCCGCACCATTTGGCGTGCGGACGTTCTACACTTGGCATAATCATCAAGTCGCACCGGTTCGGACTGGCCGCCCTGGTGCGCGTTTCCTTCCAATCATCCTAGCGCCTGGGCGCCCCTGTACACACCGGTGCGATTTGTCGATGATGGCATTTCGAAAATCACGGGACAACCCATGTCGTGTGGCACAAAAATTGACAACGCATATAAAATGCAAGACCATCATACTGACCATGGCGACCGAGTGTGAACCGCAATCGCCGTTTGAGAGCCGCGACGCTTACTACGAGCGGCCGACTCGAGAGTGAATCAGCAGTTCTGTTGAAACATACGGATGTGAACAAGTCTCTGGGCTGTGCTCTAATAAGACGAAATCTCAGCAGTGTCCCCTGCCATTCCTCTTATTCCCTGCCTCTACATTATATTTCGTCTGATCGTATTGTCGTCGGCTCTCTCAGGTTTCTTGAAAAATTCACCGACGATTACGATACTGCATAATGCGAATTCTGAGCGCAGCTTCATGTTCGGGCAACGCCAACTTTGTTTGAAGTTTTGGCTATTCGCAGTTGTAGCAATGTAACTAACAATATTTACGTATTGCCACAGAAACTGCCACCGCTCGAGTGCTACACACACCACCCTGTGCATTGCAGGCGTCCCGAACCAAGGTAAACGCCTCCCTGCTAGATGTTCGCGAATGTGGAATAAAACCGATCACATTGATGCACAGGATGGGCAATAGATCCCCTTGCTTCACTGGCTGTGCCGGTCTGCAGAATTGTTTCAGGTCGTGACTTGAAACCCGGAGGTGGCGGACAGTTTATTAGATGCGAAGTATCTTAAGGCGGAGCTCAATCCGGTGGTGGTGTGTGCGGCGTGACCACCCTTACTGCGCATGCGCATAACCTCTCCACACACCTCCTCTCCACCCACCCTCTCCCCTTCCCCTCTCCACTTTCACTCTCCACTTTCCCTTTCCCCTTCCCCTCTCCACTTTCCTCTCTCCTCCCCTATCTCCTCCCCCTTTTCACTCTTCCTCTGAAACGCGGGCTAGACATGCCGCAATTCTCTCCTGCGCAACGCCGCGATGAGCTCGAGCGCATGCGCGTCCCCTCCCTTTCTCTCTCCTCTCCTACGCTGCCCCCTCTCGCCCGCCTGTCGACCGCGTTCCCCGCTCGCCCAGTGAAAATTAACGAGACTGTTTGGCGTAGCGCACACCCACAAGGACAAAAGAAGGACACACACACACAGAAATAAAACCATTAGTTGAAAGTTAGCGCTGTGTGTGTGTGTGTCCTTCTTTTGTCCTTGTGGGTGTGCGCTACGCCAAACAGTCTCATGGATCATAACCAACTAGCCCAACAAAGCGCCTTGAGAGAATTAACGGCCAGGCTAGATGGAAGATACGACGCGCGTAGCGTCCCTCTTCGCGTTCCACGACGCGAGGTCGGTAGCATGCCCAACGAACGCACAACGGAACGCGATCGTGCAAGTGCTCCGGCTTCGCATCGCCTCATGGTCCCCTTTAGCGGGACATGGTGTAATTTTTCTGTACAAAAAGCTTGTTTATATTATTTACATGTAAAGTTCAGTAAACGGTGCCTTGTCAGGACCCACCTAAAGTTCTGATTGTGTGCTGAAAGCGTTGCGTTTGTTTATCGGAGCAACAGACCTGTAAGGGTTTCGAAACGTCGTTTTCTTGTTGTCAGAGGCAAATATTTCTTTTCCTTGGTAGAAAGTATGCAGCTCACCAGGTGATGGTTTGATAACCATGGATTAAAGAAGGCCATATGGTCAAAATTCCGAAGTTCTTCGCTTCGGCATGCCTCATAATCATATCGTGGTTTTGGCACGTAAAACCCTACATATTGATATTAACCTTGGATTACACTTAAAACCGTTAGGGGCCAGTTTAGCAACATTTTACGGATGTCAATAACGCATGCTGTCGGGCTAGTTGGTAGATAGCTGTTTAGAAAATCGTTGGCGCAAAACAAGAACCTGGACGAAGAATTAACACAGACAAGCGCACACTCGCAACCGACCTTTATTAAATCGACGCTCACTTCTGAAACCCTCACCCATGCGTACAACTAACAACAAAAAAATGCACATTGACCTATCATGACAACCTCTCAGATAGGAAGGCAAACTCGTTTCCAAAAAGCGACAAGGACGGGACGCTGATGCATTGGTCTCCAAAATGCTTAATGTACATCGCCTCCGCTACTTCACGTGCCACCTTGTCTTTCCTTCTTCGTAAGATACTCGTGCTGTTCAGCAAAGGATCACACGAGCACTCCTTGCAATCATGCGGCAAATGCGATCCTGTGGCACTCCTCATTGACAGTGCATGCTCTCTTAGGCGATCATTGATACACCGGCCCGACTGGCCGATGTACGCCTTACCACAACTGAGCGGAATCTTATGTACAACGCCTACTGAACACTTCAAAAAACATTTTTATTGTGCTTCTTGACACACTCAGCACTTGGTGCGCCACTAGAACGAGCACAAATTCGTGAAAGCCTCCGAGGTGCCAAAAACACGACGGGGACCTCAAAGCGAGAGGCCACGTTCTTTAGCGAATGAGCTACTCTGTTCACATACGGAATGACAACAGACAATCAATGACAATCAATTAACCATTGTAAGAGTTGCAAGATATTTTACTGTCCTTTTACTGTGTCGCCAGAAGGCAAACAGAGCTATATAATTCGATTCGCTACACCAATGCGGTTTCTTTCTGTGAATTGCACAAGCGTTTTTCTTGCATTCTTAGTGTAGACGCTAGTTTCTGAAGGCTTGTTCTTGTTTGCTTTTTAATTTTGTATTCGTGATACCCGTAACCATGGCCTGATATGCTCAAAATAAGCATTTAAATGACTAGATTTGCAAGAAACACGAATAACGATTAATGAAGTGTTTCTCAGCTACGTACAGATATGGTGGCTAGTACAGTTTTCAACCGCCATCAGCTCTTCAGCAATCGTGGCTGTGAATTGGGAAAGGTTATTGGAAACCTAAGTCGAGAAAGCGTTAAAGGAGGGTTGAAGATGGATATGGAGGGAAAAAAAGTTATGGTAGGTTGTCCGGTGAAAGAACAGTTCGCCATAGACAGCTAGACCTTAGAATCTGCAGGATAGTCGGTATACTTAAGTGGGATAACAAGAGGGGAGCTAACTCATTTAAACGAACTTCACCGCAGAATAAAAATGCGCTTGAACACGCACGGTCGACCTGCTTAACTCGTGGCTGGCCTATTACCCCTGTCACTAAAGTGGATAGTGTGCAAACATAGCATTTGATCAGTTCTAACATAAGGAGCAGAAATTTCTACAATATGAAGAAAACTCCACAAGAAGTCAAGAACCACACGACGATTGATGGAACACAAATTGACATTTCGAAGATCAAGAGATAGGATGACAGCATGGCGGATCAGAGAAGCAGGGTGTTCTGTTGTTGACATTGAGAGAAAATGGACCCGGGCGTGCCTCTTCATGTGAAGGTCAGATGAATGATGGTCGATCGGAGCGATGGATTGGATACTGAACGATGGGAAACGTTGACGGAGGCACCAGATGGTGAGGTGAAGCAACGATTTTAAGGAGCGTGCAGGGACAAAATGGAATCGACTCTCGTGGGTCAGCGCAGGTTTGACACAATTGAGACGGGCCTTCGTACTGCAGCGCACGTAAGACAGGCTGGCAGTCGATGACGGCCGACACTTAGCGCTTAGGAAAATATTATTACGGCTGCTAAAGCTTGTAAGGTAGCTTTTTCTTTCACAAGTAAGTGCATACCAATACAATCTGTAATTTTCGAGTTGGTAAAGCTTGTAAGGTAGTTTCGCATTTTATAGGCACACTCTAAGAAAAAAAAAAGAGCGTGTGTGACTCTTTTCGGTGAGTCCTGACTTGCCACGTATACGACTCTCTTTGAAGAGATACGTGAATTGTCTTGGTGGCTGAGAGTCGGTGCGCTCTAGGAGAGTACGTTGACTTTTTCATAAGGTGAAAGGATTCTTATATGAAAGATCACATTACCACTGCTGAGGGAGTCAGACGAGCCTTGCCGATAGCTCTCCAATGTGCGTCAAATGACGCACACTGTAGTATGATAACTATTTTAAGTTAGTGAAATGACACATGCACTAGTCTCGCGCGACTACTTTTGGACATAGTGAAGCATTCATTTCGATCAAGTCCAGTAATGCTCAGTAATGCTTCCAGGTGAGCCCATTGACTGCAAAAAATTCTTAATTTTAGCATTATTTTCCTGAAACATCAAAAAGTCGCACAGCTTTTCAAGCAGGGTAAAATGGGTAGCGCGGAAAGATGGTCTCATTCTAAAAAGACAGGGCGTGCAAACAAGGACACAAGAAAGAAGTCAGGACACCACAAACGCCGACTAACAACTGAAGAGACGCACAACGTCTGAAAAGGAAAGAAGGCACGAAAACTTATCTGCGCATGCCCATGCAACAGGCGAACCTATCAATCCGGCACGCGTGGCGGTCTACGTTGAAGATAACTGTTAAGGCATTTGATTTCATCTTTATGCAAGTTAATCGACGGTTGGCTCACGCATGCGCTACCACTATTCTCGATATGCCATGCTTCAATCATCAGGCGCGTTTCTTCATTTCTATGACGGTACAACACTGCGCATTCATCGAATTTTGGCGTGCACTTGCAATCTCGACAATGTAAAGATAGATTAGAAGGTGAGCCTCCTGTTAGCGATCTCTCATGTTCCAACAATCTCTGGTTAATGCATCGGCCCGTTTGTCCTACGTAGAAGCGACCGCAGCTGAAAGGGACCTTATACACCACACTCGTACGGCAATCAGTGAATTTGTTGGTGTGTTTTACGAAACAAATATCGGTCCGCTTCTCGTCTTTTACTCGCTCATCCTTCCTCTGCACAGCGGCACAAATCTTACCTAGCTTATTGGCAGCCGTGAAAACAACATTAACGCCGTATCTACTTCCTACTTTCTTTAGCCTGTGAGACACGCAATGAATGTACGGTATACCTACGACACGTTTCTTCCTATCGTTTTCTGCAACCATGCTCGGACTTAACACAATAGACTTCTTTAAACGTTCAGCGACCCTGGCCACTGCATCACGAGGATACCCTACATCTAAAAGACGTGTAACCTGTGCGTTAAAGCTATCACTCATTTTGTGCTCACACGACTTGGTGAGGGCTGATTTAAGGCAAGACATGGCGATACCGTTTTTTACAACCTTCGAGTGCTTCGACGAAAAATTTAACAGCGGTTTCGAAGATCTAGGAGAATACTGCCAGCACACGTGGTTCTTCTGGAACGTTAAGGAAATGTCTAGAAATTGTATTCCATTATTCTGAGGCACCTCTTTAGTAATGCTCAGCCCACCTCCATTAATTTCAAATTTTTCGCTCACGGAAGTTACCACCTTTTCAAAGTTCTCACCACTACAAAAGATCAAGTAATCGTCCACATAACGAAAAACCTTAATAACCGAATTACCTAAGGCGCCTTCCAAAAGATTGTCAATCTTGCTAAGGTATAAATCACTAAGGACCGGAGCAACCTTAGAACCAATACATATCCCTGATTTCTGCACATAAACGCCATCCTTCCAACCTACAAGCGTCGACTTTAAATACATGGAAAGGATTTCAAGGAATGCCCCGGTAGAAACACCACATTTATCGGTGAAAACCGTCTGGCGCCCTGTCTTTTTAGAATGAATACTTACCAACTAGCTCAGCTCTCTGTTATTCTAAGATGGTCTCTGATTTCCAATTAGGTAGTTGAGTTAAACCATGCTCGTGTGAGTATAGCCAACTGATATGTGTGACTGTAATGTGCATAGATACAGCCATATGCTGCAAAAGGCACTGCAGAAAACCGCATCATGTTTCCATATTTATTCCTTGTGATTATCGATAAATAAAAAAAAAACTAAAATGTGTGACTGAAGGTTTTATGCGACGCAGTCAGCGAGTACTTCTATGCTGTATTTTATGGCTTTGAGCCAAGCGTTACGAGGTAGATCGACCTGTCTTTGTAAATGTAGTAGATGTGTGCACATCGTGGGCTTACCAGGCACGGCAACAACACTGGCGTTTAAAGGGTAACTTACGGTGCGACGTAACGTCAGCCCTCACGCTAGTGTACATACGTCAGTATTATCGAAACCAAATGCGCTTTATGGTGCAGTCATGTCAATATCACACGCTACTTTCACTAATGTATTCCTCCGGGGTCCAGCAATGCTTTTATATAGCTCGCTGAATCATAGGAATACAAATGTAACGTTCACTAGACTGCTACAAAAGCGGAGCCAACACTGGAAACACAGACGTTATTCTGATATGACGCCCGTATCATAAAAGTACATATGTAGTGTTTATTGCTTTCTTGTGAAATTAGATAGCCATTACCGCAACCACAACTGACGTTGCACCGCCATTACGCCTCCATAGGCTGTTTTTACAAACCAGTTTCTAGACCTGGCATGGCTCTGCGGCAGAATACCAGATTGCCACGCACAATGCTTGGGTTTGATTTCTGCTGGACTCCTAATTTTTTTGCGATAGCAATTAAATGGACGGTCTCGGCTGGATTTTGCCGTCGCCGCCGCCGCCATCATGCACAGTATATGTATAAATTTGTATATATACATATATATATATATATATATATATATATATATATATATATATATATATATATTGTAGCGAAGCTTATTGAAACTCTGAAGTGGGTCGTCCTCTCCGGCCCCTTCTAGTGGGTTGCCCTCTTCGGACAGAGCGCAGCTCGCGCAGAGTCGGCCCCGCCTTGACTGTCGTTGTCGTTCATCTTCGCCGAGTGTCCGCCAATAAACATCTTTATAATTTGGTGGAGAGTGCTGTGCCCTTCAAACAACTACGGTCAGCATTCAATGCCCTTGGAGCTTCGATCCCGTGCCGTGCCCTCTACCATGACTCAAGATGCCGCCCAGCAAACGCCTCCCTCTGCACCGACATCCTGTCCCGGTGTCCCTCGCATCCGCGACCCTCCTGTTTTCACCGGCGCGGATGGCACCGACGTCGACGACTGGCTTGCGATTTACGAGCGTGTCAGCGTACCCAATAAATGGGACGAGGCAGGAAAACTGAGCAACTTGGTTTTCTACCTCGCGGGTGTCGCAAGCCTATAGTACAACAACCACGCATCCGATTTCGCTACGTGGTCCGCTTTCAAGACCGCCATCTTCGACGTGTTTGGCCGCCCTGCGGTTCGTAAGCTGCAAGCTGAACAGCGCTTACGGGAACGAGCCCAGCAGTCCGGCGAGTCTTTCACGAGTTACATTGAAGACGTCCTGGACTTGTGCAAGAAAGCCAACGCGACCAAGTCTGAAGCTGAGAAGATCCGGAACGTCATGAAAGGCATCGACGACGATGCCTTCACCATGCTACTCGCCAAAAACCCTTGCACTGTGGCTGAGGTCATCACACTGTGCCAAAGCTACGAGGAGCTGCGCCGGCAGCGACTGATGACGCGTCGACCTCCATCACGCGACGCCGATCTCGCTGGCATGTCGGCTATTTCGGACCACTCCGTCTTGCTCGCCGAAATCAAGTCCTTCGTGCGCGAGGAGATTGCCCGCCAGTTCTCTCTACTGGCCTTTGCTCACCCGCAGCCTGTTTAACAGCCGTCGACCCCACTGCTGCCTCCCCTACGCCGGGCTATTGAGCATGAAATCGCGGAGGTCATGCCGGAATACCACCAACCCTCTCGGGCGACTGCGCCGCTCACTTACGCGCAAGTTGTAGCCAGGCCGCCTCCAGCGATCCCTGTGGTTACACCACTTACTAACGCCGGAGCCGTCGCCAGGCCTCAGGCCTTCGAAGAGAGTGTGCCGGCCGCGTACGCCGACGACATCCATACGCCACGACTGCAGCCCACCATGCAGTCATACCAGCAGCCACCCCGTCCCTCGCGTCCTGCGACATGGATGGGACCTAGCCCGGCAAGCCGATGGCGCACTTCCGACAACCGCCCCATCTGCTTTGCGTGCGGTTGCGCCGGTCACGTCGCCCGCTATTGCAATCGCATGCAGCCGCCTCGAGTCAGATCGACCGTCACCAGCCAGTACAGCCGTCCATATTACGAGCCGCCGCCGCCGCCCATGTCACCGACTTCACGCCCGTCTCCATCTACCCGCCGTTCGCCATCCCCAAGACGCCGCTCACTGTCACCGATGCGGCCTCGTCCGGTCGCCCGAGACCAGGAAAACTAGTCGTCGCAGTCCAAGAGGCAAGGGCTGCGACGCTATCGAACTGCCAAAGCCCTCAGCAAAGCCCATCGAACGTAGTAGACGTGTTTGTAGATGGCGTGCGCACATTGGCCCTTGTGGACACTGGAGCTGCCGTATCCGTTATGGACGCTAAATTTAGCCGACTACTGCGAAAAGTGACGACGCCGCTTTCCGGACTCTCCCTCCGTACAGCCAGCGCCCAAAGCATTCACCTGACAGCGGTGTGTGCAGCCCGTGTCATAACTCAGGTCGCTCTGTACGCCGTCGAATTCATCATAATTTCTTCATGCTCTCACGACGTCATCCTGGGTTGGGATTTTCTCGCTCGCCACGACGCCGTAATTCGTTGCGCACCAGCCAAAATAGAGCTCTCACCATTCTCGAATTTGACGCTGGCGAACAGTCCATCGGCTGCGACCAAAGTACTCGTCAAAGACGACACCACAGTTCCTGCCAACTCGTCAACGGCTGTGTCCCTCTATTGCACCGGTCTCTCCGACACCGTTGCACTCCTTTCCCCCTCTGACGGCATTTTCACCAGGAAAGGTTTGCTGGTGCCATTTGCGACCGTGCAAGTCACTCAGGGGTACACCCACATTTTTGTTAGGAACCCATCCCCGTACATTGTTACGTTGGTGCGAGGGGAATGTCTCGGCCGAGCAGAAAGAAGCCCTCGAAGACGCACAAGTTATGGACGCACCGGGTGACACGCACTGTGCCAGCTCCCGTACGCTCAGTGCTGTTTCCCCATCTGACTCGTCACCCGCTGATGTATTTGCTTCATCAATTGCTGACAACCTTACCTCGGTCCAGCGTTCCCAGCTTCTCTGCCTGTTGGAAGAATTTCGTTCTTGGTTCGATGTCGCGCAAACTTCTCTCGGCCGCACGTCTGCTGTCACGCATCACATCGACACTGGCGCCCAACCACCACTGCGGCCACGTCCATATCGCGTATCTCCAGCAGAGCGTCGTGAAATTAACGAGCAAGTCGAAGACATGCTTCGCCGCGATGTTATTCGACCCTCAAACAGCCCGTGGGCGTCTCCTGTCGTTCTCGTTGCAAAGGACGGTTCTGTGCGGTTCTGCGTGGACTACCGCCGACTCAATAAGATCACCCGTAAGGACGTTTATCCCCTCCCTCGAATAGACGACGCCATTGACAGCCTGCAAGGAGCAGAATTCTTGTCGTCGCTCGATTTGCGCTCAGGGTACTGGCAAGTACCCATGGCTGATGGCGCTAGACCGAAGACAGCGTTTGTCACACCCGACGGCTTGTACGAATTCAACGTCATGCCGTTTGGGCTGTGTAATGCGCCCGCGACCTTTGAGCGCATGATGGATACCGTTCTGCGCAACTTGAAATGGTACACGTGCCTGTGCTACCTCGACGACGTCGTCGTTTTCGCCCCTGGACTTCTCCACGCATCTTCAACGCCTGCGACTTGTTTTGACGCGCTTGAGCGACGCCGGGCTACAACTGAACCTAAAGAAGTGCCGATTTGCAGCACGGCAGCTGACAATACTACGCTACGTCGTGTCCAAGGACGGAATTCTCCCCGATCCAACCAAGCTTCGGGCCGTGACAGAGTACCCCAAAACTACGTCCGTCAAAGAACTGCGCAGTTTTGTAGGACTATGCTCCTACTTTCGACGCTTCATACGAAACTTCGCGACTATCATATCGCTGTTGACAAAGCTCCTTGGCAGCAACGGGCCTCTCAATACGTGGTCGTCAGAGTGCGATGCCGCTTTCGCGAAGCTCCGTCGTTTGTTGACGTCTCCTCCGATACTACGCCACTACGACCCTACGGCCCGTACAGAGGTAGACACGGACGCCAGCGGTGTTGGCCTCGGCGCTGTCCTTGCACAGCGCAAACCTGGGTTCCCGGAATATGTCGTGGCATATGCAAGTCGCACGCTTACTAAAGCCGAGACCAATTACACCGTCACGGAGAAAGAATGCCTGGCAATCATCTGGGCCCTTACGAAGTTCCGACCTTATTTGTATGGTCGCCCGTTTGATGTCGTCACCGACCATCATGCGCTGTGCTGGTTGTCGTCATTGAAAGATCCCTCAGGCCGTCTCGCCCGTTGGGCACTTCGCCTGCAAGACTACGACATCCGCGTACTGTACCGCAACGGACGCCAGCATGCTGACGCCGACGCCCTGTCGCGCTCGCCCTTGCCTGACGACAATGCCCACAGCTCAGTGTCTCCCCTTGCCATTTCTTCCATCGACATTCAGACAATCGCTACCGAACAGCGCAAGGATCGCTGGATTGCCTCACTGATGGACTTGCTGACTGATCCATCGGCAACACCATCCACTCGCGCGTTGCGTCGTCAAGCCCACCATTTCGCCGTTCGCGACGACCTCCTCCACCGACGCAATTACAGCGGCGACGGCCGCCAGTGGCTACTAGTAATACCCCGAAGTCTGCGTTCTGACATATGCGAATCCTTCCACGCTGATCCGCAGTGTGCGCATTCTGGGGTATCGAAAACTTACTATCGCATCCGCCAAAGGTACTTTTGGCGAGGGATGTACCGCTACGTGCAGAAGTTCGTTCGCTCCTGCATCGATTGTCAGCGCCGCAAAACTTCAACGCACCTGTCGCCCGCAGGTCTGCAACCTTTACCTTGCCCTGACCGGCCGTTTGGGCGTGTTGGCATCGATTTGTATGGACCTCTTCCTCTGACGTCTGCTGGTAACCGCTGGGCCATCGTCGCTGTTGACCATCTAACGCGATACGCCGAAACTGCCGCCCTCCCAGCGGCTACAGCGCGCGATGTGGCCTCCTTCCTGCTCCACCGATTCATGCTACGTCACGGTCCACCTCAGGATCAACTCAGCGATCGAGGCCGTGTATTCTTGTAGGAGGTCGTCGAAGCCATTCTAAAAGAGTGCAACGTTGTTCACCGCAAAACTACTGCTTACCACACGCAGACGAATGGCCTCACCGAACGCTTTAACCGTACGCTCGGCGACATGCTCTCCATGTACGTAGCCGCCGATCACACCAACTGGGATGCCATTCTGCCCTTCGTCACCTACGCCTACAATACCGCCGCTCAGAGCACCACTGGTTTTTCTCCCTTTTTCTTATTGTATGGCAGGCACCCCTCGCACACAATCGACACAATCCTTCCATACAAGCCGGATCGGTCTGAATGTGTGCCGATTTCTGCTACCGCCCGACTTGCTGACGAATGTCGCGAACTTGCCAAGACCTTCACTACGCATGACCAAGAGTGGCAGAGGAGCATTAGCGGTGACAGAATCACTTCTGAGCCGACGTTCCTCCCTGGAGCGCTCGTATGGCTCTCGATCCCTACCACTGCACCTGGCCTCTCTTCAAAACTACTGCCCAAATACGAAGGCCCCTACCGTGTTGTTGAACGCACATCCCCTGTAAACTATCTGATCGAACCAATCGATCCATCCTCGGACATGCGCCGTCGAGGGCGCGACATTGTAAACGTGGAGCGCCTCAAGGCGTACCATGACCCGCTCATTGTGACAAGTTGTTAGGTCGCCAGGCGGCTCCCTTTTCGCACCCGGAGTAATTGTAGCGAAGCTTATTGAAACTCTGAAGTGGGTCGTCCTCTCCGGCCCCTTCTAGTGGGTTGCCCTCTTCGGACAGAGCGCAGCTCGCGCAGAATCGGCCCCGCCTCGACTGTCGCTGTCGTTCATCTTCGCCGAGTGTCCGCCAATAAACATATTTATAATATATATATATATATATATATATATATATATATATATATATCAAAGTCCCAAAGAAAAATAATTCAGAAAAATGCTTCCGAAGCGCGGAATGGAACCAGCGACCTCTCGTTCCGCAGCGCGTGACGCTAGCCACTACGCCAGAAAGCGCAGAAGCTTCAGGTAGCTGACGGCGAGCGTTATATACACACCCTTTACCGCTGGCAGGACTCAGAAACGGCAGGCGCTTATAAGCGTTTCTTCATTACCACCGAGATGGCGCGAGGAGCGCGACGGGCGGATTTAAAAGTCGTCGGCGAGCTCGCTCGCTTCTTCTTATATTTGCGCAGGGAGAACCTTGCCCTTCCGATGTCTGCTCGCGCGGTTTTCTCGTGGTGAGGGGAAGAGGGATGTTTCGAGCTTTCACGGTGGTGTCCGCGCTTATGTTACGGAGCGTACGAATGTCACTCGAGCTCAAGGGCGCCGCTGAACGAACAAACACAAGATGAGCGCGAACTATCAAGTGGCACAGCTCGACACTTGAAGCACGGTAGTTTCCTTCCTCTGCTTCGGCCGCCTTTGCAACAGGAACGCTGTTCATGCTGAGAGTATCCATTGGCGAGCCTCACTTCGTATAGCATTAGTTTCTTGCTATCGCATTCATTGCTTCGCCCTTGCGGCGAAACTGTCATTTTTTTTACTCTTTCCATTCGCCGTGTCAAAGCTGCCGATGTCAGTTTTTCTTAACGCTCTCGCATTTAAGTTGCCAGTGTCTGGTCTCGCGTTCTTAGGTAGATAGTTTTGTCAATCACCTGTGGCACATACGCTTACTCCGCGGCCTGTGGTAAACGGGTATGTGCCACAGATGTCTGGAGAAAAGGATTTGACGATGTACGCGGCAGGATTTTCATGTTATTCATGTGATGGCCCGACAGTCATATTCGTCAAATCATCTTACCCTCCCATGCCAATTTTGGTCTACACCAAGTTAAGGAGGGGATCATGAGAGCACCCAGACGTAGATAGATAGATAGATAGATAGATAGATAGATAGATAGATAGATAGATAGATAGATAGATAGATAGATAGATAGATAGATAGATAGATAGAAAGTGTCAAAGTGCCGAAGGTTCGCTAAGAAATGCTTCGCATTTAAAATATAACCTGATATTGTGACGAGAAAAGTGAATAGTAGTTTGAAAAACGCCTTACAATAAGCATCTACGTAGACAGAACAAATGCTCACAACAACAACAACAAAAAAACGAATCTTAACAAGGAACCATATATTTGCCATTATCGTGTAACTTACAAATAGTAGCTTTTGCAACGTGTTACTTGGTAACAAACTTGCACCACAACATGATGTGAGCCTCTTTTGAAACAGCAAGCGAAATTGATTTAGCCTCGTTTGCGTGGTTGTCACTCGCCTCTTTTCCTCAGTCGTCTTGTCTAACCAAGTGGATTGAAGGACCGAGTGCTTCCTTGGGAGCACAAACACCGCTGGTGACTTTACCCTCACGAGTGACGAGGCGACAGACCATAGCGCCACCTTCGTTTCTCAGAGTGAGGCTGTCGACTGGAGTGAAGCGGCAGGGGGAGCGGTCCGGGATTCTGAGAACAGCCAACAAAAGCAGATTAATATTATTGTTATAGCAATTATATGGACATACAATTGGATAGCAATTGGATAGCAATTGTATGTAGGTTTTTGCCGTCACCGCCATGTCCCGTATATGTACATGCATGTATATATATATATATATATATATATATATATATATATATATATATATATATATATATATATATATATATATACATAAGCCACAAATACAAGTAATTCAGAAGAAAGCTTTTTCGAAGCACCGGGGATTCGTACCTGCGACCTCTCGCTCCGCAGCGTGCTAGCCTAGACAATTTCGCCACATGCCATACGTCCTCCATAATATTAACGGTGAGCTACTTATATACACCATTTACCGCTGGCGGTAAGCAGAGCTCGGAGGGTTTGAGCGTACTCACTGTCACTCGCGAGATGGCGCGAAGGGCGTGCTTTAAATAGTGTGCCGCGATGCGTGCGCCATGAAGGTACCCTAGCTGGCTTCTGTGAATAATCGAGCAGTTCGCATATTCGAACGAATATTACAGTATTCGTATTCGCTTCTAAACGAATTTAAGTTATTTTAAATTTCGAAGTATTCGAAATGAACGAATAGGCATGTATAAACCGCATGTCACCGTCTGTAAAGGTAGTTTCCTTGTATTAAAGGGTTGCTATACCTTGACTACCCCTTTCCAGAGGAAATCCGCATTGCCGCGAAGTAGGGATGGTAAAATCGATGAACGATTAATCGATGAAAGGAGCACCGTTAGTCGATTAATCGTCATCGATTTCCGCCTTTCAGTTAATCGAATTAATCGATTAAAACTCTTCGAATAATCGATTACGGCAGGCCCACCACCCCCAATATCGCCCGTTGGTCGGTGACCTTGAGTGCGAGGCGAGCGAATCTCGAGACGCAAAAGTCGAGCGCAGCTACTTTTTTCACTACATTCGCATATTTGTACGCTAGTAGAACGAGCCCAAAGCCGGCGGCGGCCCTATGCCATAGAGGCAGAAATGAACTCGCCCTGATCTCCATCGCTTACAGTGTCTATCTCCAAGCCCTGCCCAAGGCTTCAAGCCCTGGCAGGAGGCGGCCCCACCCCGAAGAGGCAGATATGCACCTGACCGCTTCTCATCGCTCACAGCCTACTGCATTCACCTCCTCTCGCCCCCCCCCCTTCTTTTATCGTGTGCTGGTTAACTGTCCGCAAAGTGCACGTGATGGTTGCTTGCTATATTGCGTTATTATTACATTTTCTTGTGTATAATATTTTCTTTGTCATGTCAAATGGCGAGCAATCGCAAGAGGAACGCGGTGTGGACGTTGTTCACAGAAGATAAAAAACGACGTCTGCGATGTGTGATAAAGGTGGTAAGCATTACTCGAAGCCAGCGACGGAAACTCTTTAGATATCACCTGCTTTCTCTCCCGCTTTATTTATGTGCCAAAGAGCCGTCCTCCGAAGAAAAATGGTCATGACTAAAATTACAATGTTGGATACTCCGTTCCCGAAGGCACGAATCCGCCTCTTCAGGTAAATTGTCACTATCTCGCTACTTAGCCAAGATCCTTTCGGTAAGTTATCTTGAAAATCAGGTGGCTCTTCAATTACATAAGCGATATTTATGTTTCAGAATGTTGGACTGTTGTTAATTCGTATTCGTTCAAAAAGCTGCGTCCTCTTCGCATGACCCCTTGCTTGGTTCCTGTGTTTTCAGCGCTATGATGCGGAAAATGTAGACTCAGCAGCTCTCTTGACATAAACACGCATAATAGACATACCCCACCACGTGCAACTACGACCTCGTCTCCACTTGAAGCGCAACAGGTGCCGCCTTAAAAGGACTGTCTACCGTCCTTCTTCGCTTTTCTGTTTTGTACCGCAATCGAAAGCATACAGCGTGAAGTGTCCAACCCTGCAGCGGTTTCTCTGGAAAGTGAGTAGAAATTTTCAGAACAAAATTTTTCGATCTGCGTTGGCTCTTCTTCCATTGCCGTGAAACATGCCCACAACACTGGTTGGTGGACGCGATGAGGATTGTAGTGCCGGTAAAAATTAAAACCGAAAGCACAAGTGATTTCTGCAGGATTACATTATTTTCGCTGAACACTAATGCAATGAATGTAACAGTCGTTTTCAGCGCGCTAGCGGTTAAATGAAGCCTTATTATACGATTACAGAACACTTCTTCTGCTGTAATCGCAGTCTATGCGTTTACTTTAGCACTGCTGCTGCAATCCAAGCCAAGCTGACTCATCAAAAGGAGGTTGTGAATACACGCCTTCACAGCGCAGCACATGTGAGACATCCATGTGAGACAGCAATACTGCGGCACGGTATGACCAGCGCGGAGGGCCGCATGGAAGAGCGCATGAGACGAAATCGAAGGCGGCGCCGCAAGCAGCGCCACCGGGCGCCTTTTTAGACGCGTGAGGAAAAAAAAGGCACGGAATAACTCTCCGACGCAACCGAAAGCTGCCTCAAGTGCGCAAAATACAATTTTAAGAAATACATGTTTGTTTTTAAGCAAAATGAGTCTACCTGCGAGGATTTCCTGTCCTACCAGTAATTGAGCCACATCGCCGTTGGGTGACGCTAGCGGTCATTCTTTCACGATTTTCCACATCAAATTAAAAATATAATTTCTTTTTTGTGGGAGAAAAGTATGCTCGTCGCCGCCGATGTGACGAACGATCTTCTCATTTTCACCACAATCAGAAAAATTTTTCCGAGCGGTAGACAGTCCCTTTAAGTTCGGCGAATATGCAGAGCAAGGAAGCGCGCTCGCAGATTGTGAAAATAGTCTAACAGAGCCTAGAGAAAAGCAGTTTTCAACTAATGCTTACACTCCCACGTCTTCTGCTGTTACGCGATAGGAGGACAGTCGCGAAATACAATGTGTTCTAATGAGAACTAACAGACAAAACAGCCAAGGAAAGTAAAGGGGATGTTAATTGTAGTAATTATGACGTAAATGTGAAGAAAGTAAAGTGGACGTAAAGGTAACTTGCGGCTGGCAGGGACCGAATCTGTGACCTTCGAATAACACGTCCGATGCTCTACCAACTGAGCTAAAGCGGCGGTCATCCCCCGGCCCACTTTATGGGGTATATATATTTTAAAGACGATAGTCTTTTCTTGGGTAACTTAAACGCAGAAATTTTGGTCTGTCTTTCTGTTTGTCGGCACGTCACTCGATTCAGCCACCCGGCCAAAGTTGAACCACTTGCCCAAGGGCCAGCCATCATGAACGGCTGACTAGGTTCATACTTGTGTACATTGTTGATCAAAAAGCAAACATTACGCATATCTGAGGCTCAACATCACTAGGTAAGTATTAGGTGGTGTGTTCCTTTAATAGAAAATACATAGATACGTAATTCTAGAGACCCTAGTTTCTTAAGCTGCGCTGAAAATGCGACTGCGCCGAAACTTGCCTTCCTCCGTGCCCTCTGCATGAGCTCATTGTTGTGTTTCGGTTTCGGTTCAGTATTGCACTGTACGAAGACCATGGGGCGCCGCTCTGGCATTCCTGTTTTACCCAGGCGACGTGTAAATAAAAGGGTGTGCGGAGAGTTCTCGTTGAGTACGGACGTTCCTTCTGCTTCGCCGCTTCGCGCCAAACCGCGTGTTCGGGCTGGCTGGCATCCCCACCGGTCGCGTTGGTCACCGCCGGTCTTCGCCTGTTGCTGCGCCGGGACTACCAGCCCGCAACGCAGCACTCATGTTTCCCGACGTATTGACAGATGGCGTCCATATTTCACGCAGCGCCTCTTCTATCGTCTTTAGACGACATTTGCAGCGAAGCACGCAGATATGCGGCCAATTTTTCTTTTTTTTTCTTTTTTGGCTTACCAAAGAAAAACGAGCCCTTAAAGTCCTCCTTTTTTCGTTTTTATGTTCTAATGTCTGATATATTACACACATTACCGAAGGCCGCGAATCCTGGCTGCGGCGGCCGCTTTTTCGGTGCAAGCGAAAATGCCTGAGGGGGGTGTGCTTAGATTTAAGTGCACATTGAAGAACCCCAGGTGATGGAAGTTTCCGGAGCCCTCCAATGCGGCGTCTCAGATAATCATATCGTTTTTTGGACGTAAGACACCAGATGATGATGATGATGTATATGACAACAATAATAATAATACTAACAATAATAATAATAATATTAACAATAATGTTAATATTAATAATAATAATGGGTCTGTTTGAAGCCAGTATGTTGCTGCGCAAGCTCGTATGGGTGACCTCAAAAAAGACATCACGTCTGCAATTACAGTATTATCGAGGGCTTCCACAATATCTGCTGTATAAACGGAGAAAAGATGGCGTCCCTACGCGTGCGAGCGCCTTATTTACTTCCTCTTCCCCCTCGTCTCTGCTTTGCCTTTCGCGGGATTTCACCACGCTGCATGTTTCCGGTGCGTCTTTTCGAGCAGTGTGGTAACCGACAACGCACCCGATTTCGGTGCGCTCGAGGAGGCAGGTTTCGAGGAAATACGACCTGCGGCCGAATCGTCCATGGATGATGACCACAGATCCTTCAATCTGTGATGTCACCTAAAGACGACGGGCCCCCTGTAACCATTGGGCGAAAGTGCGAATTACGAAGGAGCAAATGCGCACATGTAATCTCTAGCGCATCTGGTAGAAAGACTTCGGTCGAGATCAAACACAAGCAATGCCTCTCAAACAATGAGATATATTTTTAAGTACCCATCAAAAATGTCGAATAATCGATTTATCGATTAAAACATCACATAGAAAGCAATTAATCGATGAAAGGCTAAATCGACGAACAATTAAGATTAATCGATTAAAAATTTCAAACGACCATCACTACCGCGAAGCCCCACTTCATGGCTAAATGAACCAATTACCATCACATAGTTTTATCATTTTGTAGCGTTAGATAAACTGGCCTAGCTGAGCCAGTTTCACGTGGCCCCTCAAGAGCCGTGCTGCGCATGCGCGAGGATCAGTTATGTCACACAGCTGGCGCATCGGAGCCGGCACCTCCGGCGCACTCCGCCGCTGCCGCGCGCGACTCATTGCCGCCGGTCTGCGCTTTCCAGGGGAGTGACGTCGTCGCCGAGGTAGACGTACTGGCGCCGGAGCGCGCGCAGCTGTTCGCCATCGCTGTGCAGTCGCCGTCTGACACTGCGCTGGAGCCGCTTGAGAGCGCCTCTGACTGGCGTTTGCCAGTGTGGTTTAGCCATGGAGAAAGAGAGCGCAATTGCTGCTCAACGGCGCAGAAGAGCGGAGAAGCTTAACTCATCGGATCCCGAAGTAGTTGCCTAGGAAAATAAATATACATGTGCCACATAATATACATACCATGTGTGTGTCATTGGAGCAGCAGTAAGCATGATAATCAAGCTAATCCTAGACAATCAGGAAAGCTAAGAACAATCAGCTGAACCTTTCCTAACGCTACGTTATCCTGGCATAGCCGAGCTAAGCCACTGCAACAATTTTTTTAAGTTTAAAAGCTCGTTATACAGGCTTACATGATCTAAGTATGGTGAACTTTAAAACGTAACGTATTTTACGGGTTATCACTTGCATTCTACCGAATGTCAAATCCTGCTACTCTTCAAGATTGCTTTCACTTCCTTTGAACCACGAAGAATGAGATTTTCACATGTCTTGTTTCAATTTAAAAAAATATTGTGCAGGTTTGTCAGTTCACGACAAATATGCTCTTTTTTATAATATGTGATATATACTATTCCATATCGATTCGAAATTATTCGACCAAATCATTATTCGCTTCGAATTCGCTTCGAATTCGCTTCGAACCTAAAATTTACTGTTCGCACAAGCCTGCACCCTAGCTTTAAAGCCATCGCCCCGCTAGTAGCTACGTTGGGTAGGTTGCTCTTGTGTTCGGAGGAGCAGCAGCGTTTGAAACCTTGATCAAACGCAGGCGGCGTTGGGCCAAACGCACGACGCGCCACACGTGGTGAAATTGAAATTATGCCAAGCCCGGGCCATGCTGCGTCGTTACCCGCTCTGCGTTTACGTCGTATCGCTGGCGACCCACGCTAGTTTTCGATTTTTGGGTCTTGAGACAACGCGAGCAGAAGAGCCCAATGTGTGGCTTGGGTTCAGCGCACAAGCCCTGGCGGCTCACAAGTTTCTTGGGTCTCTAGCTCCTTGGGTCCCCAATTCTAAAACTCTCTATTGTTTAGCCGAATTTTGGATGTGCGCCTCCAACTTGTGCTTTGATATAAAGGGCGTGGTCGCCCGTGCTCGCGCGCTTATCTCTTGAGGGGGAGTTTTGTACGTCTTGTTCTTTCACAAGAAAGTTTTGTACGTCTTGTTTGCGTTGAAGCTATAGACTGCACGGTCACTGCGCTCGCTGCAGCGGCCGTGTTTGCAAAAGGAGTGAGCTGCTAGCTACAAGAGCCAAACTAGGGGCTAGTTGAAGTAACAACTGTGACATTTGTTAGTTCGCGCTCGTCCGGTGTATGCCTGTGCGTTCTTTTCATGCGTCCTGTTTTGTATTTGGGCAGTGCTCTGCAAGTATCGAGCTGTGACAGTTGTTAGTTCGCACTTGCCTTGTGTGCAGGGCTGCCAGTGGTGGCTACTTTTCGCCAAATTGGCGAATTTGAGAGGCCCATGGCGACCTAAAGTTATGAATGGCGACATGGCGAATTTCTGGCGATTTTCGGCTTAGGTCTCCACTGAGTTATGCATCCTGAGCCCAGTGTCTTCCCAACGAATGAGCGGCAACATTCTCACTATTTTTCTTGGTTTTAGACCCCTGAGTAGAATGCGCATTAAGCGTCATTCGGTATGTTCGTCCCGTAACTCGTGTGTATCTCCTCAATTCATCTAGATGCAGGAGGTACTGGAACGTCCCTCAGTGACATTCCAGCAAAATTTAGGTCAGCGGACTGCCTTGCAAACCGCGAGGGGGCAGTGTATGACTAAAAGTTTATGGCTATAGGTGCTTTAAGCTTCTCTAAAGTTCCGCTTCTGAAGGAGCTAGACGACGGGTTGGCCGCGTGTTCCGACCATTTGTTCCGCCAAAGCTCCAACTGTTCTGAATAGCTCGGCGACTTATTCACCGTTGCAGTACCCCCAATTCAGCTCGTAAAGGCTCTTTTGGAATAGCGAAGAGAAGCGGATACGCGGCTATTTGTGCAATAAACAAATATTTATTGAGGCATTTTCCACTGCTCTCGGTGAGCGTGTGCAATGAAAACAATTGGTATACTATAACATTTTACATCTTCTATCTGTTAATAAATAACCATTGGATTCACACGTGTAGATATTATAAGTGACTATATGAAAAGGTCAGTGGCGTCCGGTATCATATTAGTTCACACTGAAAAGGTGTAAGACTCACTAATGATCGGTTCCTGTAAGAATTCTCTCGAGTTACCTTCAATAAACCTTTTAATCATTTTATTTCATATGAGGGTACGTAAAGCTGTCTACAAACAACGCTTTCACGGTTTTCGCTTAAGGTTTAGCACACTTTTACCCTTGAAACGAGCGGACAGGGATGGGATATCATGAGCGTTTCATTCATTCACCCTTGCGCGACCGCGCACATCTTGCGGCTAGTCGGGGAAGCAGCACCATGTACTGCCATGGTGAAGCGGGCGATACGAGTGGCATTGAGAAACGTCAATATAATTTAAGGGTCTTGGATGGTACTGTATTCTACGGTGCTATACGTGAGTGGAAATTTTTATTACTAGTTATGCCGCACATATCTAGAATGGCGACTTTTTTGGCGAAATCTGTAAAAAAATGGCGACTTTTGGCGACTTTTTGCTCTTCGTTTGGCGACATTTACTCTAAAGTCATTGGCAACCCTGCTTGTGTGTGTTCTTTTCGTGAGTCCTTTGTTCTTGAGCAGCGCGCCGCAAATTTCGAGCTGCTTGCCGTTCTTCGTGTGACATTACAATTTGTCGCTCTCGCATTCATTGCTTCGTCCTTGCGACGAAGCTGTCACTTTCTTGGATTTAAAACCCCTCTTGGTGCAACAAATCGTAACCCTACACAACTATGGCACGAGTGTTTCGCCTTAAATATATATCAATTAAAACAATTTTTCACGAAAAAGAAGCGGGGAACCTCGTTTTTCATAGGCACAGGCTATGCGCGAATGAAAGCAGTTCTTTTCTAAACAATCGCTTCAAAATTTGCTCCTGTAATTAGAGCGGCTTTGCGCCGTCATATTCCGGCACCCAAGCGCACTTATCGCCAGTAAAGGCACGCTCTGAGTGGTTATTGACCGCGTGTTTTACAGATGTATTCCATCCTTAATGGCTCGGGTAAACATATGCGAGTGCGAGCGCCCGAACGACATCCAACGCGCACACGCAGTCTGCGTTGTGATCGGACATATCATATGCTACAATTACCGTACAGAGCTCCCACAGAGTCACTCCATGCCCGTAGCCAGGAATTTCTTTTGAAGGGGAGGGGGCCACTTTCCTAAGGCCTTGACTATTGGAGAAAAACATCTATTTTCATTATTTATGTTCGTTAAAACGCCCCCCCCCTCCATCGAAAATATCGGGGGGGGGGGGGGGGGGGAGTGTGCCCGGGCCTCTAGCTCTAATTGATCCGGATGACCTGGGAGTCGAACTTACAAGCACAGCGTCCGCGGCGCAACCTTCAGGAACGAGGGACGAAAGAACACGACACACACAAACGCAAACTTCCAACTGAATTTTTTATTGTTGAGACTCATAATGATAACCGCGACTGCGCCACTTCAACAAATCACGACACCCTAAAGTCATAACAGTGAGCTTACAAGATGGAAGACATCAGCTACGTGCAAAACTAAGAAGTTATACATAATTCACCTGGAACTATCAAGTGCTACACCTATAGAGCACAGTTCTTTCTTTGACAGGGCGACGGAAGGCACAGTGGTGAACATCCTTGGCCATTTCTGCTGCTTCGACTGTTTCTCAGGCATTTGGTGGGCTTGGGTGAAGAGCCCTAGACATTTTTCAAATTGCGGCGTACATCCGCAGCTTCGTCAATGCATCTGCACGTGACCCTGTAGACCGCCCCGGACAGTATATGAACGCTCCTTGAGGCGGTCGTTCAGGCAGAGCTCGGTTTGTCCCCCATATCTGTTGCTGTATGTTACAATAAATGAATAAACACTAGCTTCTTTACGTTCTGGAAAGCATTGGCGAAGCTCCGGATGTACGCCGGAATTTGAAATATGTGCAGTGCTCTTCACTGAAGCCGACCAAAAAACATGAGAAATAGCCAGAGCAGCAGAAATGAATAACTAGAGGCCGGGGTATTAGGCATTGAAAAAAGCTCGTTTTGGGCGCCAGAAATAGGCCGGCAAAACAACATTTTATGCCTCCTACGTCGTAATCATAGGCACAATACATTTTTACATAAATGCAAATAATTCAAAAACAAAGACGTTCGCGACCTGTATCTCGACAGAAAAGAAAAAAAATGGCACTGTTTATGATGGCACAAAGCGGCAACAGTCGAACATAGGTGGAATTATCCTTTTTCCTCTACGGTTCCTGGACACGGTCTTTCCGTTTATTCTGTAACATGGTGAGTCGGGTGTCCACTGTCGAATTCACACACTCCTGGGTGCCTTTCTTTTCGGCATGGCTGAGAAGTGCAGATCAGGAGCAGGTAGCCAGACCGCTACAGGACCAGAAGCGAGGAGTGCCTCATATTTGTCGGGTCCAATCGCGTAGAGCCAATTGGTCCCCTGTCGCTGAACCGGTGAACACGTCAAAAAGTAAACAAAGTTAAAGCATAGCCTCGGATATTGCGCGCCGGCGCGCAATCTCAAAGGACATAAATAAACCGCCTCGATGCCTGCGAAAAACACTGGTCGCGCTAGCATCGGGAAGGTCGCCCTAGACGGAGTTACATTCCTTAACTTTCGCTTGGTGTTAGCGTGTGACGGCTCGTTGTCGGAGTACTGCAGCTTCCGCATGCATCAACGATGTTTCGCCGCCGACTGCTTCGAGTGCAATAGCACCGACTAATACAACTGCTGCAGCAAGCGTTGCAGAAAGGCCACGATGTCGACGAGCGAATGTCGTGCCTTGGTGGAGCGAGACCGAGGTCAGCGGGACGTGGAACGCCTGCGCGCGTTCGCGGCTGACGGCTCTTTGAAGAAGTGCATATCGAGTACCAGTGCTTTTTATGTACTTGTTGATGTCATCGTTGCGCGGGACTCAGGATGCGCTGTGTCCGGGTATATGTTAAAAACTTCAGCTGCCACAACGGTTAAATAATTATCATGGGCGTGAGTTGCCGCGATAGAGATATGCCAATAGGCGTCAACGTGAGTGCATCCACGTGCAACGGTGCTATAGCTGCCAAACACGAATAGACATTGTACAAACTCTCATGTATCACTGCGCAATAAGCACTACTTCTGTGAAGACATGTTTCACTTGCGTGTTATACCGATTCTTATGACGGAGGGATCAGTCATCTTTTCTTTTTTATTTCTTCTTTCACTCTTCAATCTTATTTCGCCTGAAGGCTCTCTGCGGCTCCGCATTCGCCAATCGCTCGCACCATCAGCGCCGCGGTGTACTCTGGCCGGCACGTCCCGTTTCACTGCTGCAAGCGGTTCTTTTCGGGAAGGTCGTTGAACAAGAGGACTAGGTTTAACCCCATCGAGTTCCGAACGGCCAATTTTGCCCGGTAACGTGAATAAAGGTCTCAAACTGCAGTCGAAAGCGAAAATTGAGGCTAAATAGTATTCATATAGGGGCCGAATACGAAAATAAGCATTCATAGGCACTTTTAAGCATTTTGGCACAAGCGCCGAAAAGAGGCATTTATAGGCAGTTTAAGGCCCGTATTCACAAACCGACCTTATCCTTATCTTTTGCCCTCCTTACCTTTTCGGCACCTTAACGCGTTTCATAAACAAACCTTATGCCTCAATCCAGCCTTTCCTTAACCTTATCGCCGTGAAAAGGTGGCGTTCGATAAGGTAGCCCGGCAGGTACCTTAAGGCGCCACTTATGCGGCGCGCTATGGCTGATTACGCAAGAAGCTTTACAATGTCAATAAAGAAGAGGTGACGTACGCTGCCGGCATCCATATGTGCAATTTATGCTGTGAGTGCTTGGGAACCGTCAAAATTCCATGGAAGAGTTCAGCGACGATGTGTTGCTGAGCAGATTCCGCTTATCGAAGCGAGCACTTCATCACCCCGACCTTGCCGCTGGAAACGGCCCCCACTGCGTCGGTTTTCCCGTGCCACCGCTCCTTCAGCTGCTGGTGGCACTTTGTTTCTACGGCGCAGGCACTTTCCAAGTTGTGAATGGTGACTTACACATTGCCCCGCATTATTAAACGTGTGAAAAAAATCAGTCAGGGTACGGGGCTGAAGCCGACGCTTTTTCCTGCAGGATGGAATACTTTTTACCCATTTTGCACTCACGTTGCTGCTGCTCTGTGCGCAGCCGCACGTCGCTCTTGCTGCTTTGAGCTGCTCGCACTTTCTCGTGTTGTACCTTCACAAACACCGAGTGCTACCACAACTCAACGCTTTCACGTCGATGAGCAGCGCTGGATCTTCAGTGAAATTCAATTTTCGCGTTTCTGTCGCACTCAATAACAAGCCTATGTATGATCCACGTAAACAGCCACACACGCGGGCAGACGGGCAAAAGCCGCTCGCAACTTCGTGCGCCTGTCGGTGCTCAAACCAGCGCTTCGTGGACCGGCGCGTCTGACTCCGCATGTGCCGGCGCTTCTACGCGAGCCGCCGGTTGCTATGACAATGGAAAAAAACGTTAACAAAGAAAAGGAGCAAACGGCGCGGCCAGACGAGGCGCGTTCGTACCGAAACTTGCGCGGGTATGCGTTCCTGGATTTTTCATATTGTTTTGAGGAGCATGCAGCTTTTTTTTTTCTTGCTAATAAACCAACAATGAGCCAGTAAAGGTTCATAGCCTCGCTCCCATGCTCGTTCCTTATGACGACAAGGCCGCCTTCCGCAAGGCTACCTTAAAACCGAATAAGGCGAGCTTATGAAACGCACTGCGGCCTTTTCTTATCCTTACACTTTTCCCTTCCTTACGAAAGGCCGCCTTATAGCGTTAAGATAAGGTTGGTTTGTGAATACGGGCCTAAAAACACCATAAAGGCCCTAGAGACCCTAATTCATGCCCATATATCAAAGTGGCTTGATAAGAGCGCAAGGAACAAAATAGGCATTTGCCTAATATCAAAGTGGGAGTCTCTAACGATCACCACTGTATCAGCGTGCCTTCCATTGCCCTGTCAAACACAGAATTGTGCTTTCTAGATGGAGCACTTCATAGTGTCAGGTGACTTATGTATAACTTCTTGGTTTTGCAGCGTAGGTGATGTCTTTTATCTTGTAAGCTCACTGTTATCACTTTAGGGTGTCCTAATTTGTGAAACTGAAGTGGCGCAGGCACGCGGTTATCATTATAAATATGTGTCTCAACAATAAAAATTCAGTTGGTAGTTAGCGCTTGTGTGTGTCGTGTTCTTTCGTCCCTCGCCCCTAATGTTTGCGCTATAGTAGCATCAGTACATTACCAACTAGCCCAAACATGCCCACTGCTAAGTTTAAAATGTAATTGATTACCGTGGTCAATTACAGTCCCACAAAAGTAACTGAGTAATTTCAGAAATGTAATCGATTACTTTTGCGTTATACTTTCGTTGAAAATTTCATTATGTAGCAAAATAACAAAAGTTTACGTAAACTACAGTGAACTACTGTGGCTTGCATGGTAGAGAGCAGGTCGGACGCTTGCGTAAAGGCTGGGAGGTGTAGCTGTGACTTCGGTGGTATAGGGTTACACATTGTTATCATTCAGCAGGAGTTGTTTTTCAAAGATGTCGTAGATGACATTTCCACGTTTCTTCGTTAAGAGGTCACCTGCTATACTGAACACTGTCGCAGTGCATGGGTTGGAGGGAAGGGCGGTATTAAAACGTAGGAAACCTTGCGCACCAGTTCTAGATGCGCAGTGCTTCGATGCTAGTGTCCATGTCCTCTATGAAGCGTCGCTCTTCACTGTGGCTGGCCTCGGGTAAGGCTAAGGAAAAGGTAAAAAATATATGTTCTGTAGGGACCCCCGTCCTGCCTGATGGGGGGTCCCTACAGAGTGTCGCATATTTTGCGGAACGAGAACGGCGTAAAAGACTGGTTACAGCTTGACTTTCGAAAAAAAGGTAATTGATTACCGGTAATCAATTACAAGAAAATGTATTACAATTGTAAAATGTATTACGTAACATTTTTCAAGAGTTAATCGATAATATTAGAAAACTACGAGAAAATGTAATTGATTAAATTAATCGATTACTTGTAGCGCCTTACGTACAACTATGTTTCAGAGTGCACCGTATTTATTATGTTTTGTCATTTTAAGAAAATGTGCCGCCATTTTCTTAAAACGACATGGGGGACGTTGTTCTTGCAGGGCCCTACTACTGGCTATGAACGGGCGGAATCAGTGCAGTTTGCAGTGGATGGACATTCGTTCTCGGTGTTACGCGCGCATTTCCCGGACGTCTACGAAAAAGTAAGTTTAGCATTGAACAATGCTGTGGTTGAAGCAGAAGCTGCCAGTTTCTTCATCCAAACAAGGCCGAAGTTCAGGGACAGATAGTGGCTTCGAGAGGTGATGAAAATTCTTGAACACGGGGTGTCGCTCAAGCCAACAGTTTGGCGTGTCGTCTCTTATTCTTCAAGGCAGCAACTGCCCACCTCAGCAGTGTGTATGTGTGCGTTTGGCTTAGAGTCTCCCTTCAAAAAAGCGGAGAAGCAGAATAAAGGAAGTGTGAAAAATGGGTAGGGCGGGCGCGGACGAAACGACAGGAGTCAGGGGCGCTGCCAGAAATATTTTCTCTTTTAGGGGGGCGGGGGGGTAGTGGAGTTCCACCATACTTTATGTATGTTCGTGCGTGCGTTTGTATGTGTGCGTATATATATATATATATATATATATATATATATATATATATATATATATATATATGTATATATATATATATATATATATATATATATATATATATATGTATATGCAAAATTGGTTCGATCGGGTTCAAATGCTGCTCTAACTTCGTTATCTTTTTTTTCTCATCGTGCGCGATTACCATCACGGTCACCGGCGGCGGCGGCAAGCAGCTGCGCCACAAAAATTGGCTGTTGTTGGGATCTCATAACAGCCTTATCTGTAAAAGCCGAATATTCCCGCTGCTTCGGCAGGCAGCCTTGAATTCTGATTTATCGCATGTCTTAAAATGTGCTCACAAGAGTATGGCACTGTTCGGTCGCATACAGTAACAAATTGCTGGGAAATTCAAAGTTTGATCAGACGCAGTGGTGCCTTTTGACGGCGATTCTGCGTAAACGAAAGAGGCGGATGGGAGAAGTACACGCCTTGAGCAAGGACTCTGTTCACGTCGATAAGGTGGGGGGGGGGGGGGTGGCGTCCTCTGAGCCACGAATCAGCTGCGATTCAGGAATTGCGCGCCCCTGCTGACGGTACACTGGGAAAAATGCTAGTCATTACTTAGAGATTACACCGAATCACATTGAAACGGCGAATAAAATGCCAGTCGGCGTGTCCCAGCATTTTAATATGGCAGGTCACAACTTCGATGAGCTCAAACTTCAGGAGTGCACCTGTCTGGGCTGGTTAATACATCATTAGGAGGCCAATAAGGCATTTTGGCCATTGAGAGAAAAAAACAGCGCTTTTATCCACGTTTCATCATGAACACCTACCAACTAGCTCAGCTTTCTATCATACTAAGCTTTATTCGTAGTACTCTGAGCCATTTTTCGTGTTCTCCTACTGATATCAACAATCCTGCTTATCTGGCTACTTTAATCGCTATTTGTTTGTTACATGCTACGTCTATGTCGTAATTTTCGACGACTCGAGTTTGCCCTGTTGAAGTTCAGCTGTGCGGCTTTCTGCAACCATCTACGACACATGCTGGGAGGACTTGTGCCATACTTACCACGGAATCGTGGCGTCAAGTTAGGTTCTAGCAGGAATATCCAAAGGTATCTCAACATCGTTCCTCTACTGCGCGTGACGATTGCCTTCAGAAGCCACCGAACAGCCGAGAATGAGGGTATACCTAAGCAGCATGCGAAACTCTTGTGGAGGAGCAAACATCGTGAACTTCAACCACGTAAGAAGACTTTGTCAACTATTTCACCACCAGATAAGCAAGTTTTACCACAGCGCCGACCCCCCACCCCTTTGGTCCGAGCCCTAAAACTAAAGACAAGCTCCGCAATAGATGCACCGTTGTTTGGCTGTGCCCAGCTTCACACAACGGCCCGCCACTGGTCCCCAGCTTTCCGGTAGCAAATGTGGGAAGTAAGTGGTTCTTTGAATGCAACATCAGGGGTCCTCGGCCGCCTTGTAGACAAAAAGCATGCGCGTCTGTAAGCCTGCACGTTATAAAACAATAAAGGTTCGACTGAGTAAATGTATGGCGCAGAATAGGCACTCCCTTCTGATTACTAAAGGGGATGACCCCACCCCCACCCAATCCTTGCTTTGACCTGAACGCACGCCGATGCATACTGGTCCTCGGAGGAGCTGTCGATAGTCATTGCAAGACACTACCTTAGGTCCTAAATATTGCTTTAAGCCTAAACTTAAACCGACAGACGTTCATGCCTGCCGCTCAGCATCACTAGACCAGTCCTAATCAATACTAGACGATACTAGACTCGGAATCTCCACTAGTATCAAGCCATCAAATAGGCAAATGAACGCTCATAGTCCTATTAGGCCTTTGTTTAATTATTTTGTTCAGAAGGAAGTAATGATTTCAGATCAGGGCGGCCATTAAGTAATTTTACCAGGCAGCATGTTCTCAGAAGAAGCGTTAACAGCCATAAAAACAATTCAGCTCAGAGCCTACTCCAATGCTTTAATATCAGACCAAGCTGCTTGTATTGTCCACAAATCTCTACAAGAAGAAATAAATAAGAAGCTGAGCGGTCACGACATCTCGAAGGTATTGCAGGATGCAATCCTAACGAGCGGGCTCATTCATTCCCAACCGCAGGAACACACGTACCGCGCTGGGACTAACGGGCCTGCTATATCACAGGACTGCTTCATTAGGGACCCTTTAAACACATTTAACGAAATTACAACTTACTATAGACTGAGTAGGAGAACATTCCATAACCCAAAGCCAAAATAAACAGAGCGCAATCAATTACCAATAATTTCTAAGCGCACAAACCGACGAGAATAAAACACGTATGACATACGTGTTCTTGTCCTCGTCTGTTTGTGCGCTTAGAATTTATTGGTCATGTCATACCAACACGCCCAAACCGCCACAATTGTGAACCAGTCAATTGCTCTCAGACTTTTGCAGACGCGCACTTATCTTACTCCTAGAGCCTTCAATCGGTCCAATCCCGATTTTCCACAGTCGTGTTCTAAGTGCGGGCACAACAGCTGCTCTTTCGACGATATGCTCTGGCTGTGCCCATTTAGCGTGGGCTCCACTCTCTACGACGCGCTCAGCTGGAATGAGCGACTGTGCAGTCCGGATTTCATGCATTACTCCATGCCGTCCAGAGGGCCACTGCCGTTGCCGAGAGTCATCATCTCGCGGTGCCGACATGAGCGGAGCCACCGACTTGACTAGGGAGGTCTCTTGGGCTCTTTTAATCTTTTAATCAGCAGTGGCTGTGCTCATTTAGCGTGGGATTCATGTCCACGACGCGGTCAGCTGGGATGAGCGACCGCGCAGTCCGGATCTCATGCATCAACTCCTGGACGTGCACAGGGCCCGTGCCGTTGCCGAGAGTTATCTCCCGGTGCCGACATGGGCGGAGCCACCTACTTGACTAGGGAGGTCTCTTGGGCTCTTTTATTCTTATCCTTCAGGACCCCAACAAAGTTATTTGTATGTATGTTTGTCGTAGAACCTGCACCATCGCCAGCTGGGCAACGAGGTGTCGACATTTTTTTAGCACATAATCTTGATTGAATAGCTTGTAATGCCAAGAAGGCTAAATGGTCTGCCTCAGAATTGTTTTTTTTTTTCAGCGAGAACGCATAAGACCAAGATTTCGTTTCCAGCACATGTTTCAGAGAAAGGTGGTTGGCTATTTGCTGTAGCTACTTACATGCAGAACTGCTTAGCCTCACTGAGTTTTTGAGACTCCTTTCGCGTGCTTAATTCTCAGGCGCTACTTGAGTTTCTCTCAGAAGGAATCCCGCTGGTTGTAAAGCTTTCAGTATGGATATCGAGCGCCTGTAATACTCCTTGCCCCATGACGGGTTGTTAAAATATGTTTATTACTGTATTAAGCAACAAGTAGAGCATCGCTAGGGCAACAGGTAGAGCAGCGGACGCGTATTCGAAGGTCGCAGGTTCGGTCCCTGCCGGCAGCAAGTTATCTTTTCGTCCACTTTAGTTTCTACGCATTTATATCATAATTACTACAAATAATATCCCCTTTACTTTCCTTGGCTTCATTGTCTGTTAGTTCTCATTAATATTGTGTCTAACAAAGAAAAACGAGCCCTTAATCATCTTCTTTACTTCAAGTGCAGGAAACCCTCTTACAGACAAATGTGCGTTGTGTTTCTAGGGGGCCTTTCTTGAAGTCCTATAAATTTATTTTAATTTGACACTGGTTGTTTGGAAGGAAGGCGTTTTTGTACGGAAATAAGGGATTTGCGTTTGTTCTAATGTTGCTCCAATTCTTAGTGATTTATACCTTAGCAAGGTTGACAAACCTCTATAGGACGCCTTAGGTAATCGTATTACGATGGTATTTTGTTACGTGGACGAGTACTTGATTTTTTGTAGCAGTGACGACATTGACTTTAGGTTACCTCAGTGGCAAACAACCTGAATTAAATGAGTAAGGGCTGAATTTTACCAAAGAATTGCCTCAGATTGATGGATTACAATTTCTAGATACCAGTGAAAGCTCGTTGATTCGAACCCGAAGGGGGCTATAAAATTGTTCGAATTAAGCGGAGTTCAAATTGGCGGGCGGGCGCTAGAACGAACGGAGATCGCGCCACGCTGCGTTGGCAGAGCCCAAAGAAGCCATCTCTGGACTCGTGATCGCGAACTGGGCACTACTGCATGCTTGTGGCAGGTGATTTCGTAAATTACCTTCATGGAGCTCTAACAGCGAACAGAAAGAATTGATAAATCAGTGATACGCCAGAAACAAGCACAGCCATGCATATTAAATATTATACATGTCAACAGGAGAGAAGACGAAGTGACAATTGAGCGTGGACCCGAGCGCACGCCCGCATTCCATATTTAGTTATTTACTCAGCGTCAAATAAACAAGACGTTCTCCACTTCGGCTCCGCTTCCTGGTTTTCAAGGGTATGGTGCCTTGATGAGGATACGAACAGTTGAAGACCCCCGACGATGAAGCGAGCTACCTGAAGAGGACGGCCGATAGACGCGATCAACGCGACGACGCTGGGAGAGAAACGAAGAACGATCCACGTCATCACGAGCCCTTCAATTCCCGACGTGACGACATGGAAGAGCTACGACGGAAGCGTGCTACTGTTCGAGCTCAGGCCCCCAGGATTATTAATGACATGACGACTCTAATGCGGACGGAACGAACGCCAACTGGTGAGCTAACTGGTTATCTTAACCTATTGAAGATATAGAAAACGATGCTCACGGACCATGACAACCAAATAGAAGAGCACGTCACTGACGATAACCTTGAGGATGAGACTCAAAGCGTCGGGCAATATCAAGATTCCATCGTCCTCGCAAAGTCCCACGCTGAACGCATTTTACGCGCTCCTCAAGGGGTAGCTCAAAGCACTTGCGCAGATAAGCTAGCTAAGCTCGATTTACCGAAGTTTGATGGTTACCCAATTTGATGGCCTGAGTTTTGGGATCAATTTGAGTCGACAATTTATCAGAACCACGATCTCGTAGACGTGGACAAATTGAAATATCTCCGCAGCTACCTGACGGCTGACGGGTAAAGCGGAAGGTGTCATCAGCGGCCTGGCCACACCTAACGGAAGTTTTAACACAGCTATAGACCTTCTCAAAGAAAGATTCGGCCAGAAGTCGCTGACTGTTAACGACCATATGCGCCGGCTTCTAAACCTTAGTAAAGTCCGCTCATGTGAAGTTGTATGAAGAGGTACAAACCCGCGTGAGATCCCTTTGTAACCTTGGCGTCGAAGAAAAAGAGTATAGAGAGTTACTGAAAACAGCTATAATTCAAAACTTTCCGCAAGAAATGGTGCTGCGTTATACTCAGTGCACCTTGCCTTCGAAGAATACAAGCGGTACTAGTGGCCAACTAGATGAATTGTCTATTCTTCTACACGTCTTGAGCCTCGAAGTAAAAAGCCGGAAACAGGCTTTGCCGCTGACGGATGACCACAGAGTGCTCGTTTGTGTGCTCTGGCCGGTGAACAAACCAAGAATTCAGGGTACGAAAACAAGCACAAGAAGCCATTTGTCCCCTGTGATACGGAAGTGGTATATAAAATCCCACTCAGTTGTGGTTAAGCTTACATCGGCCAAACGGGCCGATGTCTTAGTGATAGATTAAGAGAGCGCGCGAGTACGCTGGTGGCTCAGAATGACGGGGTGCACCTTCCTGCGCATTGCAGGAAGTGTGGGTGCACAGCACTTTTCTAGGAGCCAGACGTGATGGGTAGATCAAAGCCAAGGCGTGAAAGAGAGATTCTAGAGGCGGACCACATTAAGATTGCAGCAGACGCGTGCATGAGTGCACCTTCGGTGCATTTGACGATGAAGGAAACAAACTTCCTTCACAGCGGCTGATCATATGTAGAACCCTTTAAGAGATCTTAGATTGTTACCGCATGTCCCAGCGATTCGGCACTTTTTTGTGTGTGTGACAGTGGCTCTTGTGAATGGGCCTGCGTATAAGCTTTCTTGGTGAGACTTTTTTTTTAGAATAAACTCAGTGGCAAGTGAGCATCCCTTCTGTCGTGTTGTCTTCTTTCTAACCAAATCCATGCTCCCCTACGCAAGACCACAGAGAACGAGTCTTAACCCGAAAACCAAAATCTAACGACTATAACCGAGGTTCTGCATCTATGTTAGCCGTGAAACGTGTTCCAGATATGCTATGCGGTGCAAAAGATCACTCGGTGGATGACTGCCCAGCGGAGCTAACAGTAAAAGAGAAAAACATTACACCATCTCTTGCTAAAGGGGACCATGAGGCGATGCGAAACAGCGTTTCGGCATGTCGAGCCCGCGTTTCAGAAGGGGAGTGGAAGTGTAGAGGGGGAGAGGGGGAGTGGCGAGGATGTGTGTGGGGAGGGTTTGCGCATGCGCAGTAAGGGTGGTCACGCCGCACACCACCACCACCACCGCCGCATTGAACTCCACCATAAGATGCTTCGCATCTAAAAGAGAAACTGCGCAATTTGGGATGTTGCTTCCGATGTGCTGGACCATTTCACAGAGCGAAAGAATGCAGAAGCAGGAAGAGGTTAAGTTGAGCAAAATATACGGGATGACACGTCACAGCTACGTGTCAGCCAGAATGGACACAGATGAATAACGAAACACAGACCGCTGTCTCCTGTTCCTCTAGAGACTCGCTACTTCTGCACAGTACTTCTGCAGACCGCGCAAGTTTAGGCTCTGGGCACTAGAAGCAAACGCCTTGTAAGAGTGTTAATTGATGGTGGCAGTCAACACAGCGTCATCACAGAATAGTTGTCTAGGAAGCTGAAAGCCACCGGGGTAGCCGAAGAGCAGCTCACCATCTGTGGATTCGGAAACGTTTCCGCACCTCGGAAATAATATCGGATATTACGCATTACGCTGCATAGTCAGTACGACTCACGCTCGAATAAAATAGAGGCTATTGAAGTCCCAGAAGTATGCAGTGCCTTGTCGGCATTGACACAGACAAATGTGCTTGAAAAGGTGAAACGGGGACTTATACGTTTGCCTGATGTCACCGTATTCAAGTTCTCACATGACCCTGGCATATGAGTGCTTATACGGGCTGACTATTACTGGCAACTCGTCAGCGGAAAAATTCAGCGACTGGACGACTCCTTAACCGCCATCGAAAGAATCATGAGATGGGCACAACATGGAGATACCAGGCGTTTGCCGAAGCTCAACCAGCCAGAAACCGTAAAGACCTTGAACATACGCCTGATGAAAACCAACGTCTCCCAGCAACTGAGGGCTTTCTGGAAAGTGGAGGATCTGGGACTGGCCCACGAAGAAAGACATTCGAAAGATGACTAATACGCTCTGAAGAACTTCATGGAATCAACTGTTAAAACCAATGGACGCTACGAGGTTCAACTCCCGTGGCGCAGCAATTATTCCGCGCTTAAAGACAGCCGGGATGTCGCTTTGGAGAGGCTGGAGCCTCTACAGAAAAAGCTGTGTCGAGAAACAGAGTTTCACAAGAAATATGACACAGCGAAAAGGAGCTACTAAACAATAGCTTTGCTCAGAAGGTTAGAACGAACAGTATGAGGGGGCTTGTCACGTACTACATGCCACACCGAGCGGTAGTGAGACGTGACAGAATTACAACAAAAGTACAGGTGGTGTTCGACGCCTCATCTAGCGCTTCGGGCTCTCCTCTCAACAATGTCTTGTGGATAGGGCCGAATTTGAACCTCAACATACTTGACTTAGTACTGAATAAAACTTTGACTTGGGCGAGTTGGTACATACTCGGATATATGCAGCGGGACTTGGACGAAGACAGGAGACACATAAAACACAGACGAGCGCCGACTTACAACTGAGTTTATTTGCACTTCGACAGGCCTTTTTGTATGCACCAACCCAGCCTGTATCAACCATCACACAGAAGCAGATAAACGACGATAAAACGATAAAGGACTTAATGATGCTGTAAGCAAAAAAAAATTATCACATGCCTATAGCAAGACGAAAAGCCACCGTTTATGCGCACCTATATCACACAAGCGAACTAATTTTTTTTGATGACAAGACAGCGCAAAGAATTACACATTCCAGAAAACGCGCCAACAAAAACCAAGCCGAACACACGCACAGCGTGAAATATCTAACTTGTCCTGGTGACGAGTGAAGTAGGCATCTAAAAGAACAATGACCAACAACCACGGAAAAGCATGAGAGGATGAAACACTCAATGACAACCTAGAGATCAGAAATGTGTTTTATGTGTCTCCTGCCTTCGTCCAAGTCGCGCTGCATATATCCGAGTATGTACCAACTCGCCCAAGTCAAAGTTTTATTGGAACAGATTTCTTCTACATTGGGCCCCTTTCTATCTGGAACTTTCCGCACTGATCCGGCCTTAGCTTGTGCAAACCTGATTGCCATATCTACGTGCCAGTCAAGAGTTATTTCGTATTGCATCAAGCATCGAATTGTTCCACTCGAAGTGCAAGCCCTTTTTGGGTTCCTTCAGCCGTCGTGGGGGTCATTGCAGAAGGGTCTGCAAAATATTGAAATCTGAGTATTGGAGGCAAGTTAGGCTGCTTTATGACTGGCTCCAGGTTCTTGTATTGATTGGACGGGATCCTTCCAAAGAAGCGAGACGGTTGGAAGCATTTAAGAAGCAGGCGGCAACGTCAACTGAATTTCTGTGGCAAAGAGCCCTCATGAGTTTCGGGAAAAGACAAAAAGAGCCAACAGGTGAAGGTAGTCAGGTTAAGGTCTTCGGTGAAACAGATCTTCCGCCGGATATCAAGAAGCTGTTGGACAAGGGGCCAAAATACAGTTTCACACCTTCCGTTCGCCGTCAGGAAATGCTAACCATGGTACGCAGGATTGCGGACCGCAGTGGGGAGCACAGCAGAGACGCCGCATTGTCGGATGGTGTGGCCTGCCTAAAGCGAAATGTAGGGTCTTTTCCGTCGTCAAAGCCCTCTCTCGGAAAAATTTGCAGGGCCATCGAGGAACGCAACCTTATGGTTCTTCTTGATGATAAAGAAGGTGGGTTCTCGGTGCTTTCGAAACCCTTGTTCAAAGAAAAGGCTGGTATTGCAATCGGCAAGAATTTCAAGCAAGTTGATTTCAATCCCCAGGAACAAAAAAGAAAGGCACTGAAAATCCTGGAAGGACTAAACCTAGATAGCGTCGAAAAACAAGCTAAGAAGCAGCCGACGGCATCTCTTGAAGTTTTCTTCACGATCAAGACACACAAGGATGGAGCACCTCTTCGAGCCATTGTCTCCGAAAATGGTACGTGGCAACGCCTGGTCGCAAGATACCTACAAAAGCATCTTCATGTGTTGGTGAGCGGGGATCCTTTTCTAGTTAAAAGTTCATCGGACGTTGTAAAGTGTTTAGGAGGTTTGCCTCCAGGTTTGTACACTGGATTTTCCATTGACATTGAAGAGCTGTATTATTCTGTTCCGCATCAGGAATTACTAAGCGCTTTAAAGGAAAAGATATCAGACTTCGGAGAAACTGAATTCCAGAACGCAGCAGGAATACGCAGTGAGGACTTCTTAGACTTGTTAGAATTCTACCTGAAGTCAACAGCTATAAAAGTTTGAAGAGAGCTTCTTTATTCAAAAACGCGGTATTTGCATTGGGTCGTCAGTTGCTCCGGTTCTTTGCGATATTTTCTTGTCAGTCATAGGAATGCGCATTCAAACCCACATTCAGGGCTCACGCGTGGTAGAAATTCATAGGTATGTAGACGACTTCCTTGTAATTCTAAAAGATGTATGCAGCGAAGAGATAGAAGGTGTTGCGAAGAACATTGTAGATATTTTCACAAAACATGGCGCAGGTCTTAACTTCACGTGGGAGCTGCCGGAACACAACAGGCTTCAATTTCTGGACTTAAGCCTGCTGTTCAGTTCTGGAAGAATCTGCTGGAAATTCAGTCCGAGGTCAAAGAAAGGCCTACTTCCCTTCGAAAGCGCTCATTCGAAACTCGTCAAGAGAGGAATAGTAACGAATTGTCTCCAGTCCGCGCTAACAAAATCTTGTGAACATTGCATGTCTGAAAAGCTTCAAAGATCAGGTAACACGTTTGAGGAGCGCAGGGTACCCGTCTTTCCTGGTATCTGAGGTGTCCGAGTCGTTGCTTCAAAAGATTAAGCGTTCTGACGGGGGAAAAGAACGGGATAATCAAAAGAAGCAGGTACAAGTGATCCCCTACATTCATAGAATATCACACAATATCAAGAGGGTGGCATCAAAACACGAGATTCAGATAGTATTCTCAGCCCCTTGTAAGTTGTCGAAATTGTGCAGCATGATCAATCGGCAAGGGTTACCCCAGTGCACGACTAAGCACAAAAACAGGTTCACAGAATGTGTCGCAAATGTCGTTTACGACATTCCCCTCAGCTGTGGCCGCCGGTACATAGGGCAAACAGGCAGATGTTTTAATGAGCGAGCAAAAGAGCACAACCTTAATGTACGCAATAACGCTGGTGGCTTCCTAGCTGAGCACTGCAAGCGTTGCGGCTGCACACTAAATTTCAACAGTACAAAGTTTCTGAAAAGAGCCAAAGACAGGACAGAACGAGAACTTGTTGAAGCGTTTTTTATTAGGAAAGCTGCCGATCAATGTGTAAGCACGCCTTCAGTCACATTAACGGACGCTGAGGTTGACTTTTTAGATGGTTTTGTGTGACGTGTCCTTTCGCCCTCACCTGCTTTTCCGTGTTTTTGTTGGTCATTTGTTCATCTTTACACTTGTTATCCATTACACAAATGAGGTAAATAATTCGTTTTTCACAGTGCGTGGTTGTCACCCCGGCGCCGGGTTGTTTTGAATTATCTTGATCCGTTCACAGTCAATTGTATTGATTTCGTCTGCTTTTGGTTTTGTATTGCTCGTTTTTTTTTTTCGGTAAGAGCGCAAGCAGTCTGTTGGTTTCACTACCTGACGCCGATTTCTGATCTCTAGGTTGTCATTGAGTGTTTAATCCTCTCATGCTTTTCCGTGGTTGTTGGTCATTGTTCTTTTAGATGCCTACTTCACTCGTCACCAGGACAAGTTAGATATTTCACGCTGTGCGTGTGTTCGGCTTGGTTTTTGTTGGCGCGTTTTCTGGAATGTGTAATTCTTTGCGCTGTCTTGTCATCAAAAAAAAAATTAGTTCGCTTGTGTGATATAGGTGCGCATAAACGGTGGCTTTTCGTCTTGCTATAGGCATGTGATAATTTTTTTTTGCTTACAGCATCATTAGGTCCTTTATCGTTTTTATCGTCGTTTATCTGCTTCTGTGTGATGGTTGATACAGGCTGGGTTGGTGCATACAAAAAGGCCTGTCGAAGTGCAAATAAACTCAGTTGTAAGTCGGCGCTCGTCTGTGTTTTATGTGTCTCCTGTTTTCGTCCAAGTCGCGCTGCATATATCCGAGTTAGTACTGAAGTTTTGCAGCTTCAAGATCGGAATTTCAAGCGACATCGAAAAAGCGTTTCTTCAAGTGTCACTGGCTGAACACGACCTACCTGTGTTTCGCTACTTTTGGTTTGAGGAAGGGTCTCCTACCCTTGAAGAACTGCGCATGACAAGGCTTCCTTTCGGTGCCTGCAGCAGCATTTTTCTCCTTGCGGCAATTCTGCGACACCACTTCGAACTAGTGAAAGACAAGTACCCTTCGACTGCCAAACTGTTGAAGGATTGTTTCTACGTAGATGATTTGGTCATTGAAGCACAGAGCAAAGACGAAGCACAGCAAGTCTATAACGATTGCTTTGGTATTTTGAAAGAGGCGGGGATGCATCTAACAAAGTGGACGACAAATGATGGACAGTTACGAAACTTTTACAACACTAAAGACATGAAGATACAATTTATTGTAAGAAACGGAAAGAAGATTCTTGGACTGGTCTGGGGTACTGACAAAGACATCTTAAGGCTATTGATAAACAAGATGCTTGAATCGTTAAGCGAACCAAAGGTTACGAAGCGACAGATTTTAAGCTTTGCCTCACTCATGTACGATCCTTTCGGATTCTTCGCGACGGTCGTTCTGGTGGTGAAGTTATTAGTACCATTGATGTGGCCACAGAAATAGACCTGGGATGCTCCCCTACCCGAGTCTATGCTACTGGAGTGGACAGCGTGGACTAAAGGCCTCTCAATAGCGAATCATTTGGAAGTTAAGAGACATTTTGGACAAGACATTCCTCCTGGACAAGAATTTTCGGGTTATGATTCTGGCCTTTAGCGACGCAAGCCCTGCTGCGTACGGCGCCGTGCTCTACCTTCAATGGAGCCATAACAGTTCAGCTACTGATAGCCAAATCGAGTATCGCACCTCTAACAAATAGGACTGTCCCACGACTTGAGCTCATGGGAGTGCTTGTTGCAGCTCGACTTATTGCAACAGGGAATGGTGCCCTAAACCTAGCGGACGTTGAAACAGTTATGTGGACACTCTATGTTTGTGATTCATTGGCTACGAAGTTCAACGAAGTGCTGGAAACAGTCCGTAGCAGAGTTGCGGAGATACTCCACCTAACCAAAGTGAATATATGGAGACATTGCCCGTTGTGATGAAAATCCAGCCGATTTGCTGTCTAGAGGAGCTACCGCGGAACAGCGCTTACAAAGTTCGCTTTGGTGGAAAGGACCAAACTTTATCCACACTGAGACGACATTCGACAAGCCCTGCTACAGTGAGGATACAATCCACATAGAAGAAGATAGGAAGTGTTTGAATGCAGCTGTACGACCAGAACCTACGATTGTAAACGTCGATGACTAAAGCTCTTATAACCGACTGATGCGTACAACTGCGTGGATGCAGCGTTTCACTAGGAATTGCCGACATACAGACGCCAGAAAAAAGAAGAACCTCTAACGCAACCGAATTACAAGAGGCTGAAATTTATTGAATACGTCGAACGCACGACACCGTATTTGGACCGGATGTACGCCCAATGAATATTACACTTCAGCGGTTCAGCCCCTATCACGAAGAATTGAGGCTTCTTCGCTTCGGAGGTCGACTTGAGGTCAGCAACCTCCGCGAAAGTTCCAAGCACCCTATTCTGGCTCCTGCTTCAGACACATTCACAATTTTTTTGGTGAAGAAAGAACATCAGTTACTTTTACACGCTGGACTCAGCTTTCTCTTAACGGAATTGAGAGAAAGATTCTGGATACGGAGAGCCAGGTAGGTTGTAAAGAATGTCATAAACGAATGCACCGTCTTTCGATGATATTCCTGCAAGCAATACCCGGAGCTTTTCGCGCCCCTAACAGCAGACCGTCTCCAGCCTTCTCCACCTTTCGAAGTCTGTGGTGTAGATTTTGCTGGACCCCTTCTACGAAAAGATAATAGAGAAGCTACGAAAAAGAGTTACATACTCATCTTCACATGTGCAGTCGTCAGAGCGGTTCATTTGGAGCTTGTCACCAGTCTTGCTTATGACAAGTTCCTGCTAGACTCTAAACGATTTGCGGCACGACGAGGCATTTGTAGGATAATGTACTCCGACAATGCCAAGACCTTTAGAAAGGCCCCTAGGGAGATTCTGCTACTTCATGACTTAAAGAAATCGCAAGAAGTACAATCGTATTTTGGAAGTCACTGGATCATTTGGAAATTCATCACCGTACAAGCTCCCTGGTGAGGAGGGTTTTGGGAAAGACTGATTACATCCGTGAAGTCTACATTGAGGAAAATACTGGAAAATCACGTCTGTAATTACGAAGAGCTTTCTACCATCCTCATTCATGTGAAGGCAATGATAAATTCACGACCGATAACATTTGTGCATGCAGGATCCTCTGAACCAACTCCAGTTACGCCAAGCCATTTCCTCATTGGCCAAAAATTGAAAATGCTTCCTACAGACTGTGTGAGCGCATCAGCCGAAGAGGCGTCGTCGTCACGCGACATACTTCAACGAAGATGGAAACACAAAGAACAAGCGTAAAACAATCTCTGGAACAGGTGGCGACGAGAGTACCTCGAAGAACTTCGTTCAGCTCATGTGAATGAAACTACAAGCACAGAATCCGTGAAGAAAGAGATATCGTGCTGATAAAGGAACTAAACTCGCCGCGGCAATTCTGGACGATGGGACAGGTCGCCTGAGTTAGGTCAGCCGTAAAGGCCGTACCTCCCACGCGGCGACTACTGGCATAGCCCTAGCTCTGACTGGTGCCCTGGGAGGAAGGATAATGGTGGGGTGCCATGACGAAGGACAATGTTCTCAACGAAGAACTTGGCTACCTCGGCGGCACTGCCTTTCGGTAGAGCCCTTGTTTCGGCGTAGTGGATGAGGTAATCCGTAGCTACGACGATCCATTTATTTCCGGAAGATGACGTTGGGAACGGCCCTGGTAGGTCCATCGCGAATTGCTAGAATGGTCGGCTAGGAGGTTCTATTGGCTGACGAAAGCTTACTGATCTTGTAGGTGGTGTCTTGACTTGCTGACAGTCTCGGCATGTCCTTACGTAGCGTGCGACGTCGGTGGGAAGGCGCGGCCAGTAGTACCTTTCCTGTATTCTTGGGAGCGCGCGGGAAACGCCGAGGTGCGCAGCCATCGTATTGTCGTGTAGGGCCTGCAGGACTTCTGGATGTAATGCTTATGACACCACGAGAAAGCAGTTGGCTCGAAGTGGCGAGTTCTTCTTCAGGAGAACGCCGGTTCGCAAGAATGACGCCAGTCCTCGCTTGAATACTTTCGTAACAACGGCGGTCGTGGCCTAGCGGTATTCCACAAGGCGGGTCGGGGCGAACTCCAGACTTCCTAATGACGTGGCCCAAGAACAGGAGCTTGTCGTACGCGAAGCGGCACTTTTCTGTCTTTAGGGTGAGTCCGGAGGTCTTGATTGCATGAAGTACAGCTTTAAGGCGCCGGGGGTGTTCGTGGAAGTCTCAGGGAAACACAACGACGTCGTCCAACTGTACGAGGCAAGTCTGCCACTTCAAGCCAGCCAGCCCTATATTCATAACACATTGGAAAGTTGCAGGTGCCGAGCAAAGACCAAAGGGCATGACCTTGAACTCGAACAGGCCGTCTGGTGTTATAAAGGCAGTCTTTCCAGTAACCGGTCTTGAGGTCCATCGACGAAAAGTACTTCGCGTTGTGGCGTCGATCGAGGGCGTCATCTATCCATGGAAGGGTACACGTCTTCGTGATTTTGGTCAGGCGACAATAATCGACGCAGAAACGTAGCGTCCCATCCATCTTCCTCATTAACGCTACGGGAGACGCCCACGGAATCTTGGACGACTAAATGATGTCGCGTATCATTTCGTCGACTTGTTCCTAACAGCCTCCCGTTCTCGCATCAAAACCCGATAGAGACAATGACGGAGCGGTCGAGCATTTTCTTCCGTTATGACACGGTGCTTAGCAAGGGGCGGCTGTCGGACGCGCGATGACGACGACAGTCCTTGTATTCCTTCAGAAGGCTTTGGAGCTTTTGCTGTTGGTGAGCGGGAAGGCTTGGGTTTACGTCGCAGGATGGCTCAGGCTTTGGGATCGTCGTTGTTGCTTCGTCAGAATCTGAAAAGGTATGCATCACTGACGGCCAATATTTCTTCAATGTACCCAATCGTCATGCCCCTGCTTAGGTGTCTGTATCCTTGGCTGAAGTTCGTGAGCTTCATGCTTCCTTTGCCTTCATGCAACTGAGCAATGCCTCTTGCGACGCAAATGTCACAGTCTAGCAGCAAACGCTGATCGCTCTCGATGACACCTTCCATGTCTTCAGCCTTTACGGTGCCGACTGTAGTTATGACGCTGGATCTAGGCGGAGTGGTGACTTGATTCTCGAGCACGTTCAGGACACGTTGACATGGGTTCATATCCGGCACTGTCGTTTTGTCCGACGATAGTGTTATCGACTTGGTTCTTAAGTCGATGACGGCGCCTTGATGGTTTAAGAAGTCCATGCCAAGTATGGCATCCCTGGAGCAATGTTGCAAGGTTACGAAGATCGCAGGATAAGTGCGATTATTGATGGTGACTGTTGCTGTACAGACTACAGACGGCGTTATTAGATGGCCTCCAGCGGTCCAGATTTCGGGGCCTTCCCAAGCAGTCCTAACTTGCTTCAACTTCTCGGCGAATTGTCCACTGATGACGGAATAGTCGGCTCCAGGATCGACGAGAGCGGTGTCGTCGAGGTCGCTAGTTCGTCGCCTTGCGTTGCGGTTAGATCGCGGCGTCGGATCACGGCTACGTCGGTTTATCCTTCTTCTTCTATGTTGCGCCGTCAGATCTTCTTTGGGCCGCGAAGTTTCGACGTCAGGGCTCCGTTCAGCTTGCGGCGTGTTCTTTAGATTTCGTCGCGGCGTCGTCGTCGCCGGCGGAGCATCTTCGGTATTTCGTCGTACAGCAGCCGCACCTCCATCGGTCGCTGCCCTTAGTTTTCCGGATACGGGCTAGGTGACCGGCCCCGAGTTGGGCCAGTGTATGGTCGGCGTTGGGGAGAGACGTAGCGGCCTGCCGACGGCAATCTAGAAGGTCCTCGTGGTGTCCAGTGTGTTCCTGCCATGTACGCGGCGATGTCGCACGGTCGTTCACCCCGCTGTGGACGCGGCGCGTCGACGGCGAACCCGCACAGTCCCGTCTGTCGGTACTGGTACTGGCGGTAAGTGTCGCCAGCTTCTCCGCAGTGGTAGCAGATAGGGCGGTGGTCGGTGGCGCGCTAAACGTCGGTCTTCCTAAGGGCGTAACGCTGGCCGGCTGACGGGCGGTATGGCGTTGGTGTTGCTGGCGGCGTCTGGCGATGGAACTGCGGTGGTGCGGCATCTTGTCGTGGGTGCGAAGGAGGAGCGTGACGGCGGGTTGCAGCAGCGTAGCTCATGGCTTGCGGCTGGCTGTGGCGGGCCCGGCTGAGGAACACCCAGTGACTGTTGGATTTCCTCGCGTACAACGTCAGCAATCGACTTCACATCAGGCTGTGGAAAAGGTGCGAGCTTTCGCAGCTCCTCTCGCACGATGGCTCGGATCATTTCGCGCAAGTCATCGGAGCCGAGTGCATGAACAGCGGCGCTGTCTTGAAATGAGCGGCGATTGTACTGCCGGGTGCGCATCTCGAGCGTCTTTTCGATGGTTGTTGCCTCCTAGAGGAATTCCTGGATGGTCTTGGGTGGGTTTCTCATCAGTTCCGCGAATAGCTCCTGCTTGACTCCTCGCATGAGGAAACGAACTTTCTTTTCTTCGGGCATGTGAGCGTCAGCAATGCGGAACACTCGGTTCATCTCTTCCGTTTAGAGCACCAAGTTTTCGTTTGGGAGCTGGACACGGATTTCCAGCAGAGCTTCGGCCCTCTCCTTGCGGACGACGCTCGTGAATGTGGCGAGGGACCTGGTGCGAGAAATGCCCCACGTTGTCAGGTTTCGCTTTTGATTCTCGAACCGGGTCCGGGCGGCGTCTTTCAAGGCGAAGTAGACGTGCCGTAGCTTGTACTCACTAGTTCAGGTATTGAAAACGATGACGTGGTCGTACATTTCGAGCCAGCATTCCGGGTCTTCAAGTGATGATCGTCGGAAAGCTGGCTGCTCCCTGCGTTGTTGTGGTAGACTGTCGCGGCCGGTGTCACAGTTGCTGTCATTGTCGCCACCGTCGTGGTCGTGGCGTTTGGCGTTGCCACCGTCGTGGTCATCGGGTAAAAGCGCGCACTCTGGAGCTAGAGCTCGATGTCTGTGGCTGGCTCGCTGGTCGGGGTTGGCATCTATGTCTTCTTTGCGACTTGGACTTGGTTGATGGCTTGACGGGGGCGTCCGGAACATGAAAGGACAGCACCTCCAGCAGATGTTACGGGGTCGTTACGGTGATGAGGGCAGAAGTCGGCGTGTTCAACATTAAACTCTTTATTTGCCCGAACTTGTGGCCGGAAAGAAACTCATACTACAGCAGTACACACTGTAGCGACGAACAGGGCGTCGACCGTCGATAAAACTGAACCGCGGCACGGCGCAGCGGCATTTTATACATGCGGCATCGAATATTCGAGCCTTATCATTGGTGACCGCGTTAGTTACAGAATAATAGCAGCTGTTCGCGTTTGCACTCTGAAGCCTATAAGAATATCCTAACATAATCTGGAAGGTTGCCGGATATTAGGGTGCGGCTTGCGCAAGACAGTGATTATACGCGGCTACGCGTGTAACGCACTTGCTAGATAAAAATAATAAAACAAGCGCTCGTGGCAATGTCTCCCCATTAGCGTTTTGAACGAGACTCGCTCGTTTCCAAGCTAGTTCGTGTGTCGATTCACAGATGACAGCAGTTGCTTGGCACCTTTTTTTAAATTTTAACCGCAATATCACATTTTTTTTCGCAACTTGTGTTTAGAAAATGCTGTCCAATGTAGACGACGCGAGCGTTGGCCGCGCATGGCGGAAAAGACGCCTTTCTTAATTGTACAGCTTTTGAGGGGCTAATTATTGAGATACCGAAGTTTACTTTGATGGCTTGACGCGTCATATTCGCCACTTTATCGACGGTGACATTGTTTTGGTAATCGCGAAAGACATTAATAGGCCATGGAAAATAAAGATTTTTATGCTAATATACGCTTCAATTCTTTTTTTTTTCAATGAAAACATGCTTTTTAGAAGCAAAATATTCGATACCAAGTTGGAAAAAAACTTTTGACACGAAAAAACTAAAAAAAATAATAAGGGTTAAAAGGGTAAACTTCGTTCTAAGGTTATACAAAAACCGTTAGGCAGGTCATGCCTGGAGTGTTCTCTCGCCAAGCCGTGAGCACAAAATGGACGCCAGCTTTAACGCACAGGCTGTGCGTCATTTAGGTGTAGGTTATGCTCGCACTGTAATTGCCACTGTCGCTGAATGTTTCAATAAGTCCATTTCGCTAAGTGCGATCATGGTTGAAAAAAAAAACATGGAGAAAGAATTTTCTTCTTGGCAGAAAGTAGTTGTAATAGCATGCGTGTCGTAGGCATTCCTTGCGTGTCATCCAGGCTAACGAAAGTGGGAAGCAGATACGGCGTTGATGTTTTTGCAGCTGCCAGCTAGGTAAGGTATACGCCGCTGTCCAGAAAAAGAATGATCGGGCAGTAGACAAGAAGCAGGCTGGGATTCGTTTTGTGAAAGACAGCAAAAAAAATTACAGCATATCCACGGGGTGAATGATGATGAGTGGGGCGAAGCTCCGGAGGACATCATCGTTAAACCGTGAATACGAATAATTCGCCCCACTAAAGTAAACACGTGAGAAATGTTAAACATCAAACTTTTATTGTTGCTTTCAGTGGTCCCTTCATTATCACCGCTTTGTGATCGGTGAAATGCAGGGAAAGCGGTTCTTGTATGGGTGTTACCTTGAAGTTGGCAAACACTACATCGATGCAAGTCCCCCTGATGGTGGTTGGTTTCGGGTGGTCAAACGATATGCATCTGAGTCCATATCTGATTGCACATCGGCTGCTCAACAGTCACCTGTGAAGCGCCGGCAGTGGCCATTTCTCCTGATGTAGGGCTTGGCTGGAGAAGTTCCAGAGGGATGGCCTCAGGACTAAGGCCTCGCAGTCGGCGACTGTAGCGGTGGAAGCAGCATCCACTGCAGGAACGGGTTGCGGGATTGGACTGGCAGAACCGCTTCGTGAAGGGGTAGTGAGCATCAGGCGTTGAAGTCCGAAGAACCGAAGACCCGAGCGTCGTATTCCTCAGAGAAATCGTGGTTGCTGCTCGAGCTTCCCACTTCGTCGTCCTCAGTTATCTAGCCGGCCTTGAACATGTCCGAAGAACCGAAGACCCGAGCGTCGTCTTCCTCAGAGAAATCGTGGTTGCTGCTCGAGCTTCCCACTTCGTCGTCCTCAGCTATCTAGCCGGCCTTGAACATGTCCGAAGAACCGAAGACCCGAGCGTCGTCTTCCTCAGAGAAATCGTGGTTGCTGCTCGAGCTTCCCACTTCGTCGTCCTCAGTTATCTAGCCGGCCTTGAACATGTCCGAAGAACCGAAGACCCGAGCCTCGTCTTCCTCAGAGAAATCGTGGTTGCTGCTCGAGCTTCCCACTTCGTCGTCCTCAGTTATCTAGCCGGCCTTGAGCCGTGTTTTCATCATATACAAGTACCGCCATCTAGCGGACACTCCACATACTAAACGAGAGGTGGCTACTACATACATCGGTGACGCACGACCTACGGCTTAAGGAGCTTCGCCCCTAATTTAATCATTGCCGGATAAGTATCGTTTATAAAGTACTTTTTAGCTGCGAGCCCTTCTGCGTAGGGCAGGCAGGCCGCTGTGTTAACCAGAAATGAATAGAACATTAGGGGTCGCTAGGCGGAGGCTCACCATCCAATCTATATGTACAGCATCGAGAGAACATTCAATGAATGCGGAGTTTTGACACAGGCACATCAATGAAGGAGCGCGCCTAATGGAAGGAGCGCGCCAATGAAGGAGCGCGCCTGGCACATCGATAGCAGCGGTAGCGCATGCGTGAGCCAACCGTCGACCGACTTGCATAAAGAACAAATAAAATGCCTCAAGAGTAATCTCTCACGTACACCCCCATGCGTGTCGCAGTTATCGGTATCATATCTTGCCTGGGTATGCGCAGATAAGATTTCTGTGCCTACTTTCTTTTCCGCCACTGTCAGCCTTTTCAGTTGTAGTCGGCATTTTTGTTGTGGTGACTTCCTCCTTGTGTCCGTGGCGGCATGCCTACCATCTTTTATCCAGACGAGGCAAGGACACGGAGATTGAATAACAGACGGGGCGCTGAACTAACAGCCACTGGTTTGTTGCTTGGAGGTGCAATACACACGGAAGCTTCGCGCCGAAGAGCAACAAAGACACAGTCTCTGCTCAGGCGGAGTGAGTGAGTGAGTGAGTGACTTTATTCACGAAGGGGTCTGGGCGTAAGGGGAATTCAGGCTACGTATGCTGCGAGGCCGCGCTTCTCAACGATGTCCTCAGCTCGTACCAGGACCCTTGTATGGACGTCTCGGTCTGTGCTTGAGAAAAAAGCCTCCCATTGCTCCTCGGTGTGGGGTGGCTAGACAAGGTCGGTGGGCGGGAGATTCTGCTGGCAAGCCCAGAGGATGGCTCGAGCGAGGCAACGCATCCACATAGGGATCCAGTGTGAATCGATGACGCCCGGGTGGATGTAAGAGTACACAAGCAGGGCACGGAAAGGTGCGGGTCTGCAGCCGGCGCCAGGCGATCTGGGACCTCTTCGGAAGACTGTTGTGAGGGGGTGGGTAGGCTTACCGCTCAAGGCGATAGGGCTGGGTGATGTCATGGTAGGTGACCAGGGGCTCCGGCAGGGCGTCCGACTCAAAAGATCCCACCGCTCGGTTGAAGAATCCTGGACATGTTGGTGAGCCGAATCGTTGCCGGGGTGACCCGACTAAGCGGGCACCCGGACATGTTCAATGTGGCGCGGTTCGTCCTTTAGCAAGAGCTGGCGAATGAGCCGCAAATGATAGGGTTACAAGGCTTCGGGCGAAGTTCGAAATGGCGGGCTTAGAATCGCTGAGTACTACACCAGCTTCGGTATACGTGGAAGCCAAGGCAATGGCCGCCTCCTCCGGCTCGACGGCGAAGGTTGTGCACATGGTGCTGGCTATGGCCCTCGACTTCGCGGTCGCCGGCGAGGAGGGCGACACGAGGACGACGGCAGAGGCGTCGTCGGGTGAGGTTTAAGTAGCCGCGTCCACGCAAAGGACGGCTGGGTGCTTGGCGTATTTGTTACGAAGAATGACCACGCGGGCTTGACGGCGGGCCTGATGGCGGGCGTCACGGTGGCCCGCGAGCATGTTCTTGGTTAGCGTCTTGATGTAGGAGACCGCACGAAGGGCGTACGGTAGTGAGACCAGGTCCGGTGGATGAGAGGAGGTATCGTGGCCGACAGAAGAGAGGATCCAGCGACCAGTCGGCGAACGACAAAGGCGTTGCACTTGAGGAGTACGGTGGGCTTCAACCAACTCGCCGATGGTATTGTGTACCCGCAGGCGGAGGAAGCGTTCCGTTGACACGTTGGGGGGAAGACCGACGGCAGTCTTGTATGCCCGACGGATGAGCACGTCGATCTTGTTGCATTTAGATATCAGAAGAAGGTGACTGTAAGGCAGGCCGTAGGTAAGGCGAGAACTGAGGAAGGCGTCAGTTAGGCGGAGCAGATCGCGTTCATGCATACCCTCTCGCCGCGCTCGAACGCGTGCTGGCATGCACACAGTCTACTGAACCGAAAGCGAGAGCTGGTCGATAGCCTGAGCGTTGGGATGGTTGGATTGCAACATCAACCCCAGAACGCGGAGATGCGAGACGATGGGAATCGGGGTGGAGTTGGCGTTAACCATGATGGTCGAATGGAAAAGACGCAACTTCTTCTGCCCTGGTTGGGAGCACGGCTCAGGGCCAGTGGGATGGGGTCTGTCTTGAGGAGGCGCCGGTCGGGGCGCCGTATGAGGAGCGCCGTTTTGCCCTTGAGCAGGTGAGACCAGCCGCGTGCACATGGTCCATGACAACGTTGGTGGCGCGTTGCAAAGTGTGCTCAGTGTGTCCTTCGAAGCCTGACGTGACCCTAAAAAAGCCATACAGGGTGTGTTTTAGGCCAATGATGCGGTCAAATTTTCCGGGAAGCAAGCGGAAGGCGAGGTTTAAAAGAAAAGGCGACAGAACTGCGCCTTCGGGTGCACCGCGAGAGCCGAGTGCGTACATGGGAGACGGAAGATCTCCCACGATGAGTTCGGCAGTGCGATCGGTAAGGAAGGAGCGAATGTTGTTGAAGAGTCGAGCGGCGGGGTTGAGGGCTCCAAGTTCGGTGAGGATAGCCGCATGCGAGACCTGGTCAAACGCCTTAAGAAGATCGAGACTAAGGAGAGCCTTCGTGTCTGAGAAAGTGGATCAGCTGACGAGGTCGTGGTGAAGCTGCAAGAGCACAGAGAGACAAAAAAATTCGTCAGATCACACGCGTTGTCACAACAAACTGTCACCTTTTTAAGAAGTGACTGATTTCACAGCTATGCAGGGGAACCAAGGGACCAAGGCGCACTGACGCAAGCTCAAGACACAGATCCTGGCGGGCTGTGTGCGTTCACACAATCCAAATGTTTACGTAAAGGGTACATACTTTTGGGCCAGTTGGTTCGGTACAGTCAATGAAGACATTGCGTGTGAAAACAACACGAGTTGAAGGAAGAGGACTGGGAAGCGCACATCCTGTCCTCTTGCTTGGTCTCTGTGTTTTTAGCACTATGGTTACATAAAGGGCCTTTAACGTCCACGCAAACTGTAAATTTTATTAGAGTTGTCATCATAGGCAGTCTGGCAAGCTAGCGCCATTAGGTACTATAAGCGCAGTTCAGGGCACCTATTTTTTTCTCTCTTCTTCCTGCAGCTTCTTGTAAAGGGAGTCGTCTTTGCTAGGATGACACCGCAGCAAAAAGTTGAGCTCGTGCAAGACCTTCAGTCCATTGGGTAAGTGGTAATCTGCAACGTTTACTAAATCGCTGCTGAATGATACTCAGCAAGCTGTTTTACTAGGGCATCTGTTATGCCCGAGATTCGCCGGGTGACGTAGGTAGAAAATTATCATCCTAATCTGGCACGCGCTCTCTTCATTCTCTTCTTCATGTTAGTCTTTTTCGTGATGTACTTCGTTCCCAGAACACGTGCACCGATACGTACAGCGTGGGATGCAATAAATCTGATGGGTGAGGAAATGAGTACAGAGAGAGAGAGAGAGAACAGAAGCTAGAAAGAGATAGAGAGAGATATATAAAGGAAGAGAAAGAAACATTCTTCTCGGAGAACATTTCTTGGTGAGGCGAGATGCGAACCCGCGCACCCGCGATCCGATGGCGAGCATCGTAACCACTCAGCAATCGACACACGTTAGCAGAGCCTAACATAGCCTTGTAAAGTACAGCACAGTAAGCGGGTGGGAAAGGGAAGTGAGGGTGAGGAGGGGAGATTAGAGGGTGTAGAGGGAAACGAGGCGGGTAGAGACTAAAGCTCAACTATAGAAAGAAAGAAAGAAGGAAATGGAAGGAAAACAGAAAGAGCTAGAAAGACATACAGAGAGAAATACATACACATAAAGAGATTGAAAGAAACAGAAAGCAAGAAGTAGAGAGAGAAAGAAAGGGAAGAAAACTGGAAAGAGCGAGAAAAGAAACCACTCTTCTCGAGAAAGAATAGAGAGATAGAAAGAACGAAATAGAAATAAACAGCGACAAAAAAAGGAAAGAAGGAAAGAGAGCAAGCATTTGCATGTATGGTATATTATAGCGAGAAGTGATCCTGAGAGGTAAGAAGCTTAGCCAAGCCAGGACCAGTTAAGTGCCCACCAGCTCTACTGTGACGCAACTTTGCGCGACTTAGTACAAGCAGTGCGAATCGCTGCCCCGCCACGGTGGTCTAGTGGTTATGGCGCTCGACTGCTGACCCGAAGGTCGCGGGATCGAATCCCGGCCGCGGCGGCTGCATTTTGGATGGAGGCGAAAATATTTGAGGCCCGTGTATTAGATTTAGGTGCAGGCTAAATAACCTCACCGGTCGAAATTTCCCTCGGTGGTCGACCACCGAGGGAGGGCTCCGGAAATTTCGACCACCTCGGTGGTCGAAATTTCCGGAGCCCTCCACTACGGCATCTCTCATAATCATATGGTGGTTTTGGGACGTTAAACCCCAGATAATATTATTATGCGCTAATCTTTTTCTTCGCAACCACCGCAAATTTGCTGCAAGGAAACATGCTGCGTGTTTAAGGTATGAGGCCAAGTGTTGGAACATATTTTTTTTAGAAAACGATAATCATTAGATATTATTAGTCTACACTATAAAGCACACAATTTTAGGAGCATGTGAGCATTATAAAGCAAGTCCTACTTTTTGGTAATTTTTAATAAATAATTTTTCATTAAAACTGGGCCTTACGCGAACAGTCCTAACTGAAATTCCACTCAATAAAAAAACAAATTATTTTGTACGGATATAGAAGAAGCTTTCTACAGAGCAATGAACGAAAACAAATTAGATCAGATCAATAATAAAATTATAGTGAATAAATAACCAAAAAATTACGCACAAACACTAGGGGCACCTTCGTAAAACAGGAAGACATATTAAATCTTGAGGCACAATTTTGCTCATTGAAGTTCATTGCACACCTATTAATGTTACAAGGAAGTGTAACAAGTTTTAATGAAAAATCTTCATTAGCAAAAAAACGTTATGAATGTTTGCGTGCGGAAAATACCAAAAATATAAGCTATGAGAAGGTAAACAAAAAAAGCTTTCAAAGAGGCGCAGCGCTTATACAGGGTGACCAGGAGCGCTCAAATCCTCGATATTTGTAGCTAGTTCCATTCTGGAGCCTTACTCTTTTGTTCTTTTGCTCGAACGGAAACACCCCTTTTTTTCTAACTTGCTGTGCAGCATCAGTGCCGTCATGGGATGCTTTCGCGATGCGGTGCCAGCCATTTGTGACGCAAGTTTTTGCAGTGCAGAAGCCAGGCTCGATGCCAGCTTCCTTCCAAATATCAAAGGTGCTTCTGTTGCCATTATTGAAATGGCACACAACATCATACAAAATTGATGATTGATAGGCTCAAATACGTGTCCTTTAGAGTTACGACCTGGCGCGTCTTCCTGCTGAGAAGTTTATCGCTTTTATGATTAAAAATGATAGGTATACAATGCTATTAGAGCATTATTACATGTTCACACCTAATATGATTCTTAAAAAACGAACAAGATACTATATATCAAGCTAAGTTTATGATACACATAAAACTGGCACTTGAAGTTTCGGTTTCGCAGATGATGGGCGGTCTAACATTTTTGCTTGTATCTTTAGAAAGAAACTGCGTAGACAGAAACTTTATGCAGCAAAATGATTGGCGATAAATTGCGCATTTACCATAACCAAAACCAAAAAACCACATTTCGCAAAAAATCGCTTTTGCCACTTGGACTCATACCTTAACTTTGTTCGCCGAAGAGCCACTTTAGTTGATGTTCCTCCATGAATGCACCGAAGGGAAGCGGTCTCCCACCTGCTGTTAATGCATTCCTCACTCCGCATAATAGATACTTGAGTATTCACTAAAAACTTATTCATATTACCCCTTCAGTCGGGCCTCCGCAACTATGCACTAAATATGGGTAAGTACTGAATCCTAGCTCTGCGGAAACTATTATTGAAATACTCACTCTATATGGACAATGACTCAGACTCGCGATCAAGACCTCCAGTTTCAGCATTGGAACACAGGAATACAGTCAAGGCCTGATTGTGCATGCATAGGGAGCTCTTTATATGTATGGTGAGCAGGGACCAAAACAATTATACCACTATTTTATTTTTCAGGTACGTGGTCGCAATGTGCGGTGATGGAGCCAATGATTGCGGCGTGAGTACTTTCACGTATCAAGCAGCAAATGAAATATGCAGCTCTAAGATGTTGGCTAGCGTAGCAGTTATACATTCCATGCCTGTTTTTACTCTCCATTTGTCCTGGAGGTTTTACCTTTCCGATTGTTTTAACCCTCTAGATTGGTACGACAAATTCCGCTGCCAGTCTATTGTTCTCAACAGTAGTAAACTGTTAACATGGCGATCCCTCTGTCATAGGAATCGGTATAAAACGAAAGTGAAACTTGTCTTCACAGAAGTAGTGCTTATTGTTTGTAGTGATATCTGAGAGCTTCTACAATGTCTATCGGTGTTTGGAAGATATAATACCGTTTGGCGCGCATGAACCCACGTTGACGCCTAGTGGCTCATCTGCATCGCGACGACTAACACCCATCATCATGATTTCACCGTTGTAGTAGGTGAAGTTGTTAACATATACCTGGACACAGCGTACTGTGAATCCCGCGTAAAGCCCCGCCACGGTGGTGTAGTGGTTATGGCGCTCGACTGCTGACCCGAAGGTCGCGGGATCGAATCCCCGCCGCGGCGGCTGCATTTTCGATGAAGGCGAAAATATTTGAGGCACGTGTACTTAGATTTAGGTGCACGTTAAAGAACCCCAGATGGTCAAAAATTCCGGAGCCGTCTAAGGCGACTCCCCGATGCTAGCGCGGCCATTGCTTTTCGCTGGTATCGAGATGCTTTAACCATGGCCTCCAAGATTGCGGGCCGCTAGGAAACCTTCCGGCGCGCAATCTCAGAGGCCAAGCTTTAACTGCGTCGTCGCCGAACCGTTCTCTATCAGATCTAGTAAGTGTATTGCCGCATTACTTTACTTCCGCGCTCACAGAGGCGGCAGCGCTCCACCTCGCCAACAGATAGCACCGTGCAAGAAAAAAAGTTTAAGAGATATAAGGCGCGTTTGTGGCGTGTTGTGCATCTGCCTCGGTAGCTTAGTCGGTAGCGTGCCGGGCGCTTGTTGTCGCGGACCGAGACGTCGTAGGTTCGATTCCAAGCGGCGGAACTTTTCCTTATATTTCTTTCGTTCTCATCCCTTAGCGTCCGTTTTATCAACGTCATATCCCTGACGGAAATACGTCACTGAAGTCTTGGTGGATCTCTGCATGAAACACTGTCGTGTTAATATGACTGGCGTTTAGGTTGCGTCAGCTTTCGGAAGGGTTCAATGCTTTGCGATACTTTCAGCTAAAGTTGCTGATTTCTAACTTTCTAAGAAGGTGAAGGCAAAAGCGTAGCTGGAGAGATAATGATATGGAATCAAGCTCTTAGACCACGCAGCGATGTACACGCAGTGTGCATCAGAGCTTTAGGAATGCGATAGCAGCGCAAGACCCCGGAGAATAGTGAGCGGAAGCATCCAAATCGGGCACCGCCTCAACAAGAAGCCAACGACATAAGCATGTCGAAGAGGCGCGCCGGCGTTCCTTCTTACGGCCTTCGTTATCGCATCGGACAGATTCGGAGCGTTCCTCCACGGGCAGCGGCAGTGCTCACAGGGCGGGGCGCTGGGACCCTGTCGGTCTGATGGCTTTAATTGCAAAATGAATTAGCGATAAAACGTATTTTTAGCTATAAAACGAAGCCTCCTAGCACCGCCGCGAAGAGCACAAGTCGTAACACAGATGCGAACTGCGTCCTTTAGGTAGTATTGAAAAATAAAATGTAAGAGCTCTTTCTCGGCAAAACCCAAGTCGACACTCGAAAACTAGCTCAGCTTTCTGAAGAGGTGTCTATGACAGCCGATGCCGGCGATACTGAGACGATAAATGAGCTACGTCGCGCGCTCTGGTCAGTGAAGGGAGCCTAGAAAATAAGATATCACATCATCTACATGAGCGAAAGGATTATTTGCTAAGTTTAGTTTTGCTATAGGTGTTAGTTCATATAGCGCAAATTGTGCACGTCTTGTCTAACTATTTCGCGCAGTCGAAGCTTTATTTCTTCTCTCGTAAATGCCGTCACATCAATAATTTTTTAGTATACAATGGTCATTTGGAAAGCAGATGTGTTACCTTCATGCGAGTGTAATTATTACGCTCACAAATACATCTTTCATCGAAAAGACGACGTACTGAAATTCATGTGTTTCCAAACTTCAGTAGGCGTCGGGACGCGTGATGTTTGTTTTGCTGCGCGCGGCTGGGAACGCTGCAGCTCACGTAGCCGTCCGCACTTTTCGCTACAGTCGGGGAAGTATGGCTCGCTAACTGACGGCTTGCAAAACTGTTACTGCGCATATGCGAACTAGTTTGTTTTCCACACGAAAGCCTCAACCACAGATTAGCAGACGAATATTTTTTTCTCATTCGCCACTAATGGCTGCCTTTCCTTTCTTTCGTTTTCCCCTTTCTCTCGGTGGAAGAGGAAACTTACAATGAGGCGTGACATCCCTGAAGTACGTTTTAAGAAGGCTTGGTGCTGATGCCTGCGCCTTCGCTGGAATGCGGATGGGTGAACACGCTTAGAGTGAGAAAAACAGTCAGGGAAGAAGTCTTACATGGTGTTTGCAAAGTGGGCGCCAGGGGCCACACCCTCTACGACGAAGTTGCTTTGTCACCACACTACGACGGAGTTGCTTTGTCTGCGCTTTGGGGAAACGCTGCCGTAGAAATGTGCCTGTCGTAGGTGGAAATCGAACCCACGTCCACAAGCTAAACAGTGCGATTCACAACCCACTAAAGTGTACCACACATGGTGGGTCGGAGTGAGCGTATCCGGCCAACTCTCCGCTTGTAGCCTAATATTGCAAATTGATAGTAGAACAAGCGCGGTCGATCGTGATGGGTTACTTTCACGACATGCACACTTGCCGCGCCGTTTGGCGCTCGAAGGTCGCGGGATCGAATCGCCGCCGCAGCGGTTGCATTTTCGATGGAGGCGAAAATGTTTGAGGCCCGTGTACTTAGATTTAGGCGCGCGTTAAAGAACCCCAAGTGGTCGTAATTTCCAGAGCCCTCCTCTACGGTGTCTCTCAAAATCATATCGTAGTTTTGAAACCTTAAACCACAGATATTACTTGCCGCGCCGTTGTTTTTCCTGGTCGGAGTGCTGACGACGCATAAATGAAGGGAAGCCAGCAGAAAAGACATTCGCGCATTCTAGACCTGATTGACGGGGAGGTGTACAGCTTAATTGTGTTTATTTAAATAAATGTGCAGCAAGCACAAAACAGTATTCTTGTCATTCTTGAGGAGTGCTTCGTCTCGTAGTTGTGCTGTTTTGCTGTGGATTCATGCCAACTAGCCCACCTAACCACACTTTTGGAAAACTATACGTTTGACTGCAAAAAAAGAAAAAAAAACGAGGTGATATTCACAACATACTTCGCCCGCGCACATGTGCTCAGTTCGCTCGTGTCGCATGTGCACTGTCCGTTCTTCTGCCTTCTTTCGTCTGTCGCCGCACATCCCTCGCTTTTTCGTGGTTGCCCAAGAGGGACCTCAGGCGCAGCAGCCACAAACACACGCGCACACACACAAGCGGGACGTCCCGAGAATTTGGCCTTTCTTTTCGCCTGAAGACATTCTCCCTATCCCTAGAGGGTATTTTTAACGGAGATATCACTGATCCTGTTAATGGTGATGGCAATCGCCGGGCGGATTCCAAGGGCGGACGTATCGGGCCCCCGAAACGCACCACGAAAGCGCGGACAACTTAGAGTTGCACATGCACACACGGCTGGTATAAGTTACAACTTCACAATATAATTCAGATGGTGTCAACACAAAGGGAACTAAACGAACAGATCACGCGCTACAAATGCAGTCTCATGCAATACAACCATTCAAGAACAGTTAAAGTCCTGAATATTCAACAGCGTATCCAGTCCACAATTCTTCGACGGCACTTGAATGCTTCTCTTCCAGGAAACACTCACGCTAACTCCAGCGCTGATCGTCGTTGTGTTCCTCCCGCCGATGCCGAGTGTTTCTCTTCCAGAAAACACTCACTTAACTTGTCACTCCTCACACGGCCTCGTCATCCGATTCTTCCAGATCGACGATCGACTGACTGCACAACTATCATAAACACGTCTTCTTTGGCTGACGGAGCCACTCTCCACATAACTTCATCTCCGGACCTACTCACTCACTGGTTGTCGGTGCACGCTTTTATCTCCTCCCCCCCACCCCGGGTTCTAGAAGCGTCGGGAGGGTTCTTTGGTGTGCAGTACAGCCAAAGATAGGGAAAGTGCCAGACCTTTCCCGTCCATTCCAACCGCGGCGGCGTCACTCGTCGTCGCGTCATGCTTTCCTTCGAGATGGTTCTAGGCTTTGCCGGGTGTTTCATCTGGCCGTCTGCGTATGGCTCGAGTGGGTGAGGAGCGGGGGGGGGGGGGGTAGAGCGCCGCGCTGGCGTCTTTTAATACTCGTGTTTTCGTTGTTCGCGCTTCTTGGGCGAGCGGCCGGCGCAGTGCTATCGCGCTGTCGTTTGAAAGCGGCCACGCGCGCGCGCTTTACTGACGCACTCGTTCGTGACACTGCCCCCACTTCAAGAATATTATAACATAATATTCAAACAACGCAAATGAGCTCGCACGTACACAACTAGAATTGTTCCACATAGAGAGTCCATAACTCAGTCCACGCACAATGCGCGTCCCATTTACAATAGAACTCTCAATACTGTTCAGATCGCGATTCAATATCACGACACATGAAAGATAAACACAAGTGCATAAGTACAACACACCCTCGCACATATCGTACAAAACGATGCGAACACACAAAGCTCGGCATTTACAACGCTTATACAATTCTATCAGTAGCATGGTACAAAATGTCACCACCTACACTTGGCTCACTAGCCATACATACATGACATAGGAGATAATAATAGAACATATTCAAACTCAAAACCCTTCAAACACATTCAAATTCAGCCTCAACACCTGTCCTGTGTACATCGTGTGACGCTTGCGCCCCTTCTTGCGGTGCTCGCTCGCTTTCTTTTTGTTTCTCTTCTTTTTCTTCCTGCGAGCCGTTTCAAGCGACGGTGTCGGAGGAGGCGTGCCTGCCGTCGTCAACACATTCGGCACTGGCAAGATGTGGTCGCGTTCGTTAGAACGTTCTCGGTGCTTCGCCAACTTCTGCGCGTCGTGGTGTTTTGCTTGGACGACCACACTTGTAATCTTTTCAGCCACAGATGATGGTGGCCGCTCAGTTGCAATATCACCTGCTCGGTGCGTCTTCACAGGCGGTACAGTGACCGTTGGTGCCTCCTCGTTGACATTCTGTGACACCTCGGCCTCAACTTGAGCTAGGGCGATATCTTTCACACAATTCTCTTCCGCTGTTTCTTCTTTTCGCGGTTCCCGAACTGACGAAGTCTCCATCTTCGGGTCTTCTCCCAAACGTTCTGGATCGCCCTGCCCTCGCGCTCCGGCGATGTTTCCAATGATGAGGTCGAACAGGGGGTTGTCCACTAACTCTCCCGCTCAAGTCAGGGGTCTCAACCTCAATCTGGGCTTCAGGAAGCTTTCTAATTGAATTATCAATCAGGCGAACCGGGTTGGTATTGCCTGTGAACACACTGTCTCGGGCCAATTCTTTTCGTACGATAACCGTGGTGCATCCACAATCTCTTAGCACCGTGACTCCCTTTCCACCAACCTTCCCCTTAAGTGTCGGCATTTCTTTCGTTATACCTGTCGGCCGTGTTGTCATCGCAGCACCAACGAAACGCATCATCTTTCCGCTCTTCAGTTCAATCAATTACCCATTGATCTCTTCATCCTGCTCTTTTGGCGGGGCATACACACAAGCTGCTTGGTGGGTTTTACTCGCATCGTCTCGACATGCGTCTGCCTTGTGCCCAGTTTGTCTACATTTAAAGCATTTCGTCACACTGGGACGTGAAAAGTTGGTCCGACAGCTGTTAGCGCGATGGCCCACTCGGTTACACAAAACGCATCGCGGAACACTCTCTGGTGCATGCTTCTTTTCGTCAGGTGCCGACTGCTTCGACTCCCCGTGACCCCCCTTTTTTTACTTTGGCCAAATTCGTGCCAATTCGCGCTTCCAAGAAATGATCGGCCAAGTCAAGCATATCCTCGACTGATCTTAGCTCTCCGCTCTTTCACATATAGCGACAAGTAGCTCACCGTACTCCTGTGCCGCCTCCGAAAGTTCGATTCATCTGTCAAAGTAATGGCTGAGTCGCGTGGCATACTGCCTTGCCGTCTCGCCATGAGCTGGCCTTCCAGTACGCAACCGATTTCGGAAGCCTTCCACCGTGAATCTAAATCACTTAAGCAAAGCAGTTTCACTTTTGTATAATTAGCTACATCGGTAGGTGTCAGCCTGCTGTACACACTGAGCGCTTCGCAACAGAAACAAGTGCTCAAAGCAGTTGGCCATTGCTGTTCCGGCCATTCTGGCTTTTAGCAATCGTCTCAAACCTGTGCAGGTACGCATCAAGGTCATCCTTCCTCTCATCAAACGCCACAAGCAGTTTGCTTTGGTTGAAACGGAAGCTATGATCTTCCCTTTCACTGCTCTCGACTCTAGCCTCGACGGGAGTTTCTATGCGCTGTTGCAAACGGAGTTTGTTGGAACATAAGAGATCGCTAACAGGAGGCTCACGTTCTAATCTATCGTTACATTGTCGAGATTGTAAGTGCACGCCAAAATTCGATGAATGCGCAGTGTTGTACCGGCATAGAAGTGAAGAAACGCGCCTGATGATTGAAGCATGGCATACCGAAAATAGTGGTAGCGCATGCGTGAGCCAACGATCGATACTTGTATGAAGATGAAATCAAATGCCTCAACAGTTATCCTCCACGTAGACCGCCACGCGTGCCGGATTGATAGGTTTGCCTATGCATGGGCATGCGCAGTTAAGTTTTCGTGCCTTCTTTCGTTTCCGCCGTTGTGCGTCTCTTCAGTTGTTAGTCGGCGTTTGTGGTGTCCTGACTTCTTTCTTGTGTCGGTGTTTGCACGCCCTGTCTTTTTAGAATGAATACTTACCAACTAGCTCAGTTCTATGTTATTCTAGTTTCTCTACGTACAGATTTAGTCACATAAGTTCAGTAACTTTCCACGAAAATGGGCCAAGGTAGATCCCTATATTGAGAATATTGCCAAATTTAGGTGAATATAATTTAAATAAGCCGGCAGATTCCCACGCATTGTGGGAATCGATGTAATGCGAAGCAGCCAGCAAAGAGCTGCATACATTGTCTTGTATGTCATTGAGGAAAATGCGTGTCATAGTTTTCTTGTTCACTCCTATTATTTATTTTCGTCACACAGTAACGTCGCGCAATACCAACTTCGGGGTAGATCAAGCTAGCGAAACAGCCGCCAGCGCATCATGAGCGTGGCACGTAAGTCATGCTGTACATGACATGCGTCTCATAAATTTTATGTTAACTCGTGTTTTTATGTTCGTCACACAGTCGCATCGCGCAATACCAATTTCGGGATAGATCAAGCTAGCGAAACGGCAGCCAGCGCCCTATGAGCGTGGCACGTAAGTCATGTTGTACATGACATGCGTGTCATGATTTTCATGTTAACACGTGTTATTATGTTCGTCACACTGTCACGTCGGAAGATACCAATTTTGGTGTATATCAAGCTAGCGAAACGGCCGCCAGCGCGTCATGAGCGTGGCACGTAAGTCATGCTGTACATGACATGCGTGTCATGATTTTCATGTTAACTCGTGTTTTTATGTTTGTCACACAGGCACGTCGCGCAATACCAATTCCGGGGTTGATCAAGCTAGCGAAACGGCCGCCCTTGAGCGTGGCACGTAAGTCATGCTGTACATGACTCGCGTGTCATGATTTTCATGTTAACTCGTGTTATTTATGTTCGTCACACAGTCACGTTGGAAGATACCAATTTTGGTGTATATTGTCACGTGGTCGTGACGTTGACGAAGGCAGCACTCAGCACGTCAGAGATGAAACTCTTTATTTGGCCGAACTTGTGGCCGGGAAACTGAAAAGCAATACACTGATAGCGGCGAATAGAGCGTCGACCGTCGATCAACTAACAAGCGGTGAAGCGCGTCGGCTTTTATACAGGCGCTATCGAACTTTCCAGCGATATCGCTGGTTGTTGCGCATTCTCTAGAATAAGCTCGAGTGTTCGCGTCTCGCACGCAATCTTAACAAAATGATCTACAATACTCGTGAAGCTTCTCGAACAATGAGGCGCGGTTTGCGCTAAGCGTCGCTGACAGTCTTTGTGGGCAAAAACTGAATACAGCAAAATGATAATAAGAAACGCCCGTGGCAATGCCCCCCTCTGAAAAAGCATCGTCCCGATGCTTAAAACAGAACAGGCCAATGCATGCAACAATAAATAACAAGAACAAAGTACAATAATGAATAAGCACAAGCAAGAAAGTACAATAATAAAGCAAAATCACAGTCCTCAGATTCGCTAACGGGCGTAATATGGTTTGAGGCGCACGACATGGACGACTTCAGGTCGTGCACGGCGCCGCTGAGAGTTCGTAATGCCGTCAGGGACAACCTCGTAGTCGAGTGCGCCGAGGCGTCGAAGTACTCTGTACGGTCCGAAGTATCGTCGAAGAAGCTTCTCACTAAGTCCCCGTCGGCGTATTGGCGTCCATACCCATACACGGTCACCGGGTTGGTATTCCATGTGGCGTCGTCGAAGGTTGTAGCGGCGGCTGTCAGTCGTCTGCTGGTTCTTGATCCTTAGACGGGCGAGCTGTCGTGCTTCTTCGGCGCGCTGTAGGTAGGCGGTCACGTCGGTGTTTTCCTCGTCGGTAACGTTTGGTAACATGGCGTCGAGCGTCGTTGCCGGGCTCCGTCCGTAGACCAACTTGTATGGCGTCATCTGTGTCGTTTCTTGTACGGCCGTGTTGTACGCGAAGATCACGTACGGAAGGATAGCGTCCCAAGTCTTGTGTTCGACGTCGACGTACATGGCCAGCATGTCGGCGTTGGTCTTATTTGGACGCTCGGTGAGGCCATTGGTCTGCGGGTGGTAGGCGGTGGTGCGGCGGTTGCTCGTCTCGCTGAATTTGAAGATCGGCTGAGTTAGGTCCGCAGGAAAGGCGGTACTTCTGTCTGTGATGAGGACCTCTGGGACGCCATGACGCAAGACGATATGCTCCACGAAAAACTTGGCTACTTCGGCGGCACTGCCTTTGGGCAAAAGCCTTTGTGTCGGCGTAGCGGGTGAGGTAGTCAGTTGCCACGACGATCCACTTGTTTCCGGTATTGGACGTCGGGAACGGCCCCAGTAGGTCCATCCCGATTTGCTGGAACGGCCGGTGAGGTGGTTCGATTGGTTGCAGAAGTCCCGCTGGCCTAGTCGGCGGTGTCTTCCGTCGCTGAGAGTCTCGGCACGTCCTTACGTAGCGAGTGACGTCGTCGGCAAGGCGCGGCCAGTAGTACTTTTCCTGTACTCGTGCTAGCGTGCGGGAAAGTCTGAGGTGTCCAGCCGTCGGGTCGTCGTTCAGGGCATTCAGAATTTCGGGTCGCAGTCCTGAAGGTACTACGATAAGGTAGCTGGCTCGGGCTGGAGAGAAGTTCTTCTTTACGAGGACGTTATTTTTCAAAGAAAATGATGTCAACCCTCGCCTGAATACTTTTGGGACAACGATGGTCCTGCCCTCAAGGTATTCCACTAGACTCTTTAGTTCCGGGTCGGCTCGCTGTCGTTCGGCGAAGTCGTCGGTACTTATGGCTCCCAAGAAGCTGTCATCATCCTGGTCGTCGGGCGGTGGTGGGTCGACGGGGGCACGAGACAAGCAGTGGGCGTCGGAGTGTTTCTTTCCGGACTTGTACGCGACGGTAATGTCAAATTCTTGAAGTCTTAGGCTCCACCGTGCAAGGCGACCTGAAGGGTCCTTCAAGTTAGCTAGCCAACACAAGGCGTGATGGTCGCTCACAACTCTAAAGGGCCTGCCGTAGAGGTAGGGGCGAAACTTTGACGTAGCCCAGATGATGGCGAGGCACTCCTTTTCTGTTGTGGAATAGTTGGCCTCTGCCTTAGACAGCGACCGGCTAGCATAACTGATAACTCTTTCCAGTCCTTCCGTCCGCTGCACAAGGACGGCGCCGAGTCCTACGCTGCTTGCATCGGTGTGAATCTCCGTATCGGCGTATTCGTCGAAATGCGCAAGTATCGGAGGCGTCTGCAGGCGTCGTTTCAGTTCATGAAATGCTTCGACTTGCGCTGTTTGCCACCTGAATTCGACGTCGGTCTTCGTGAGCTGCGTTAGTGGCTCGGCGATCCGTGAAAAGTCTTTGACAAAGCGTCTGTAATAGGCGCACAAGCCGAGAAATCGGCGCACGGCCTTCTTGTCGGTGGGTGGCGGGAAAGCAGCGATGGCAGCTGTTTTCTGCGGGTCTGGGAGCACTCTAGTCTTGCTGATCACGTGACCCAAAAACAAGAGCTCCTCGTACGCGAAGCGGCACTTTTCTGGCTTCAGGGTGAGCCCGGAGTTCTTGATTGCTTGAAGTACGGATTGAAGTCGCTGGAGGTGTTCGTCGAAGTTCGAGGAAAACACAACGACGTCGTCCAAGTAAACAAGGCAAGTCTGCCACTTCAAGCCAGCTAATACAGTATCCATGACTCGTTGGAAAGTCGCAGGTGCCGAGCAAAGACCGAAGGGCATGACCTTGAACTCGAACAGGCCGTCCGGTGTTATGAAGGCAGTCTTTTCTCGGTCTCTCTCGTCGACTTCGATTTGCCAGTAGCCGGTCTTGAGGTCCATTGAAGAAAAGTACTTCGCGTTGTGAAGTCGGTCTAGGGCGTCGTCTATACGTGGGAGAGGGTACACGTCCTTTTTCGTGATTTTGTTCAGGCGACGATAATCGACGCAGAAACGTAGGGTCCCATCCTTCGTCTTCACTAAAACCACGGGTGACGCCCACGGACTCTTTGAAGGCTGGATGATGTCGTCGCGTAGCATTTCGCCGACTTGTTTTTTTATGGCCTCACGTTCTCGCGTCGAAACTCTGTACGGGCTCTGACGAAGTGGCCTGGTACTTTCTTCTGTTATGATGCGATGTCTTGCGACCGGTGTCTGCCGAAGTCTGGACGACGATGAAAAGCAGTCCTTGTATTGCAGGAGCAGGGCTTTGAGCTGGTCTTGCTTGACCTTCGGAAGAATCGGGTTGACGTCGAAATCTGGTTCGGGACCTCGATTCGTCGAAGCAGGTTCGGCAGCATCGAAGAGGGCGAAAGCATTGCTGGCGGCCTCACATTCGTCGATTTAGGCGACCGTCGTACCAATGTTGAGGTGCCTATATTCGTGGCTGAAGTTTGTCAGCAATACATTTGTTTTACCGCCACGCAGCTGGGCTATACCTCTCGCGACACAAATTTGACGGTTCAGGAGTAGGTGCTGATTGCCCTCGATGACGCCTTCATGGTTCGCAGCTTTTTCGGTGCTGACGGAAATAATGACACTGGAGCGCGGCGGAACGGTCACCTGCTCTTCTATCACATTCAGTGCATAGTTCCCTGGCGTCGCGTGGGGCGGGAGCGCTTTGTCTGAGGTTAGTGTTATCGACTCAGACCTCAGGTCGATGACGGCGCCATAGTCACTTAGGAAGTCCATTCCAAGTATCACATCCCTGGAGCAGTTTTGTAGGATTACAAAGCTCGCAGGATAAGTCCGGTTATTGATGGTGACTCTCGCCGTGCAGACACCAGTCGGCGTTATCAGGTGGCCTCCAGCTATCCGGATTTCGGGTCCACTCCAAGCGGTCTTTACTTTCTTCAGCTTGGTGGCGAATGGCCCACTGACGACGGAATAGTCGGCCCCAGTGTCGACGAGAGCGGTGACGTTGTGGCCGTCGATGAGAACGTCGATGTCGCTTGTTCGTCGTCTTGCGTTGCGGTTGGGTCGCGGCGTCGGGTCACGGCTGCGTCGGTTTGTTACGCTACTTCCATTTTGCGTCGTCGGGTCTTCTTTGGTCCGCGTGGTTTTGTCGGGACGTCTTCGTCTGCTTCGCGTCGTGTTCTGCAGGTCTCGTCGCATTGTCGTCGTCGGCGGCCTCGGAGGATCTTCGGTATTTCGTCGTACAGCAACCGCACCTCCATCGGTTGCTGCCCTTAGTTTCCCGGATACGGGCTAGGCGACCGGCCCCGGTTTGGGCCAGTGTACTGCCGGCGGTGCGGTGACATGTACCGGCCAGGCGACGGCGAGCGGGAAGGTCGGCGTTCTTGCCGCTGTGCTCCGGTGAGATAGTCGTCGATGTCACGAGGCCGTTCGCCTGGCTACGGGCGCGGCGCGTTGACGGCGAATCCGCGTAGCCCCGTCTGTCGGTACTGGCAGCGGCGGTACGTGTGGCCGGCCTCCCCGCAGTGGTAGCAGACGTCGGTCTTTCGGGGGGTGTAGCTTTGGCTTGCAGGCGGGCGGGATGGCGTCGGAGGTGGCGGCGGTGTCTGGCGACGGATTGCGACGGCGCGGGGCGTTAGTGATAGCGCGGAGTGGCGACAGCATGGCGTGCAACGGCAGCATAGCTCATGGCTTCCGGCTCAGGTTGCGGCGGTGCAGCAACTCCCAGCGAATGTTGAAGTTCCTCACGAACGACGTCGGCTATGGAATGCACCTGGGGTTGCGATGCAGGAAACATCTTTCGGAGCTCTTCGCGCACGACCGCCCTTATTGTCTCACGCAAGTCGTCGGAACCCAGCGCATGTGCTTCCCCGTAGTTCGTCGTCGGCATGCGGCGGTTCTATTGCCTCGTGCGCATCTCGAGCGTCTTCTCGATTGTTGTTGCCTCCGCGAGGAATTCTTGGATGGTCTTGGGTGGGTTTCTGATCAGTCCCGCGAACAGCTCCTGCTTGATTCCTCGCATGAGGAAGCGAACTTTCTTCTCCTCGGGCATCTCGGGGTCTGCGTGGCGGAACAGTCTCGTCATTTCTTCTGTGAAGAGTGCCACGTTTTCGTTAGGCAGCTGCACGCGGGTTTCGAGTAGAGCCTCGGCCCTCTCCTTGCAGACGACGCTGGTGAATGTTGCCAGGAACCTGGTGCGAAAAACGTCCCATGTTGTCAGGGTTCGCTCTTGGTTCTCGAACCAGGTTCTAGCTGTGTCCTCCAAGGCGAAGTAGACATGCTGTAGCTTGTCTTCACTGGTCCAGGCATTGAAAAGGGCGACTCGGTCGTAGGCTTCCGAGCCAGCTTTCCGGGTCTTCGAACGACGATCCGCGGAAGGTTGGCGCCTCCTTGGGCTGGCGAAGAAGGATTGGCGCAGGCTGCACGTGGTCGGTCATCGTCGCTGTGTTCGATGTTGAGATCTGCGGCTGCCTGGGTTTTTCGGGAAGGAGCCCGTGCTCTGGCTGCAGTCCCTTCTGCCTGCGGCTTGTTCGACGATCCGGGATTTCCTTGCCGTCGTCCTCGTCGCGGCTTGGGCTTGGGTCAGCGCTCCGCGGTGGCGTCCGGATCATGAAGCAGCACCTCCACCAGATGTCACGTGGTCGTGACGTTGACGAAGGCAGCACTCAGCGCGTCAGAGATGAAACTCTTTATTTGGCCGAACTTGTGGCCGGGAAACTGAAAAGCAATACACTGATAGCGGCGAATAGAGCGTCGACCGTCGATCAACTGACAAGCGGTGAAGCGCGTCGGCTTTTATACAGGCGCTATCGAACTTTCCAGCGATATCGCTGGTTGTTGCGCATTCTCTAGAATAAGCTCGAGTGTTCGCGTCTCGCGCGCAATCTTAACAAAATGATCTACAATACTCGTGAAGCTTCTCGAACAATGAGGCGCGGTTTGCGCTAAGCGTCGCTGACAGTCTTTGTGGGCAAAAACTGAATACAGCAAAATGACAATAAGAAATGCCCGTGGCAATATCAAGCTAGCGAAACGGCCGCCAGCGCCCCATGAGCGTGGCACGTAAGTCATGCTGTACATGACATGCGTGTCATGATTTTCATGTTAACTCGTCTTTTTATGTTCGTCACACAGGCACGTCACGCAATACCAATTCCGGGGTAGATCAAGCTAGCGAAACGGCCGCCAGCGCCCCATGAGCGTGGCACGTAAGTCATGCTGTACATGACATGCGTGTCATGATTTTAATGTTAACTCGGGTTTTTATGTTCGTTACACAGTCACGTCGCAAGATACCAATATTGGTGTATTTAAAGCTAGCAAAACGGCCGCCACCGCACCATGAGCGTGGCACGTAAGTCATGCTGTACATGACATGCGTGTCATGATTTTCATGTTAACTCGTGTTATTTATGTTCGTTACACAGTCAGTCGCAAGATACCAATTTTGGTGTATATAAAGCTAGCGAAACGGCCGCCAGCGCACCATGAGCGTGGCACGTAAGTCATGCTGTACATGACATGCGCGTCATGATTTTCATGTTAACTCGTGTGTTATTATGTTCGTCACACAGTCACGTCAGGCAATACCAATTTCGGGGTAGATCAAGCTAGCGAAACGGCCGCCAGCGCACCATGAGCGTGGCGCGTAAGTCATGCTGTACATGACATGCGTGTCATGATTTTCATGTTATGATTTGACATTTATGTTCGTCATACAGTCATGTTACGCCTACCAATTTTGGTGTACATTTGATAAAACAAGCGACCAGGAGAGCACAAAGTCTTAGGTGGCTAGATAGATAGATAGATAGATAGATAGATAGATAGATAGATAGATAGATAGATAGATAGATAGATAGATAGATAGATAGATAGATAGATAGATAGATAGATAGATAGATAGATAGATAGATAGATACGCTCAAAGTCGCAGAAGTTCGCTTAAGAAATGATTCGCATTTAAAAGTAGCAAGTGCACATGGATGAAATTGAGCATTCTGACGGAGAATCTTATGCTCTACATACTCTCCGAAAATGAACTTTCTCTAGCGAATAATTACTGGAGAGTCTGCTGCGAAAGTTACTAAATTTGCCTGTTCTCAAAAGCTAAGCAACAAAAAAGTAGAAGTCTAACGTAAATTTGCTACGTTGAGGAAATAAGTAAATACGTCTTGAAAGTGCTGCGACAAGAACAGCGCTGTAACTGTAACAGATTTTTCACAAATGGTCACTGCTAAGGCACAATCAGCCAAAACCGTGTAACTTACGCCAGCTGTAAAAGTGTCAAAAACGATGTGTTCGTGCCGCCGGAGTGAGAGCGCCACATTAAAGGTCATCGCCCCGCTCGTAGCGTTGCGCGCGTGGGCGCCTCCGTGCACTTCGCCCTACAGGGCGTGGTCGCCTGCGTGCGGGCTTATCTCCTGGAGGGAGTAGTGGGGGTTCTATAACTTGTGCTTTCAGCGCGATGTTCGTGCTGAACAGAAGCGTAGCCAGAAATTTTTTTCGGGGGGGTTGGGGGGGTACAATGATCCTTTTTGTATGCTTGTGCGTGCGTTTGTTTGTGTGCGTGTATATATGCTCATGCAAAATCGAAATATTCCGGCGGGGTTCAATCCCCCAAACCCACCTCTCCCCGGCTACGCCCCTGGTGCTGAAGTTACAGAGCGTACGACGGTCACTTTGCTCTCTGCAGCGGCCGCGTTTGCGAAACGAGCGCACTTCTCAAACAGAAATAAGTAACAACTGTGACACTTGATAGTTCGCGCTCGTCCTGTGTGTGTTCTTTTCGTGCGTCCTTTGCGCTTGAGCGACGCGCTGGAAATTTCGAGCTGCTTTCCGTGCTTCGCGTTACATTCCAATTTGTTGCTATCACATTCATTGCTTCGTCGTTGCGGCGAAACGGTGACTTTTTTCTTCGGTGTCGTGTGTACTCTTTCATGACGCGCGCGCATGGAGGCACTTGGACTCTGTAGCTTCCACAGTGGTGCCAAGAAAAGTTGTCGCTGAGTATAGAAGTGCGGATGTCCGTCCATGTCGCTGCCAGGCACGGTTCCAGCAGTCAATAGAGCGTTTTAGTCTTTCCGGCATTAAAAAAAAGCGTCGCGTAAAATCACATAATATGTCCCCAAGCTGGCGCCAGGTCCTGTGGCGCCAGTTAAGAAGGATTAGAAACAACTAACGAACGCGTTATCTATGTCCTCCGAGATTTCGGAAGCACCCATCTCGACTCGCTAAGCCTACGGCATTGTTTATTTGACTACGGCTCTCAAAAACGGCGCCGAATCGGGACGAATACTTTTGCTGTCGAAGCTTAAGGACATGAATCTAAAGCAAACTCAAGCACCAGTTCGGAGGTTACACGCTATAGAGTGCACGGCGGCTCCTTGATAGATTCGAGGTGGACGACAAGTGCTTTTGACAGTGCGGCCATGTTTTTCGGAGACGCGAGTGACTCGCCGGTGAAGCTTCCCATGCACGTTGTACAGCTCTCGCGTGGGCGGCGACGGCCGACGTTCTACTGCACCGCGCGTTTGCGGGTGTTTCGACGATCGAGACCAGTGACTGCTTCGAACCATGACGCTTTATTAGAAGAAGTGAAGTAGCACGCGCTCGCGCCACGAAGAAGTCTTCTTTCCCTTTCTTCTGGTGTCTTGGATGATGATATTTTATAGGCTCCCGCACGCCAAGGATACTATGAGATAAGCTTTTGTGGGCTATTTGAAACACCCCTGCAGAGGGTATATGTGGTTTACAGATCTTCTGAGAACTTCTTTGTTTCCTGTCCGAAGAAGACAAGCTCTTGTTATTCCGTCTTGCCCAAGGTAGATTTTTTCAATCCGGCACATTTTCGGAAATGTTCTTGGGCCCCTGTCTTCAATCAACACCATGTCACCCTGTGACAGTGTTCTTACTTGTCGCGTCTTGGCTTTGACTGTAGCTCCTATTTCTTTAATGTATTTTCGATGCCATCTCTTCCACCAAGCTGATCCGAGTTTGCATCTGGTTCGCCATGCGTCTGCAACTTCACGAATGTACAGCCTTGTTTTTACGTGTTGAAGCTGTGGGCGTCCGCCTATGATGTCTGCTGGCGTTAGTGGCATTGGCTCCTTAGGCTCTCCGTACACGTACGTCAACGATCGATTGTTTAGTGCTCCTTCAACTTCTCTTAGAATAGCGCATAGCTCTTCTAGCGAATTTGGGGGCGAAAATGTTTGAGGCCCGTGTACTTAAATTTAGGTGCACGTTAAAGATCCCCAGGTGGTCGAAATTTCCGGAGCCCACCACTACGGCGTCTCTCATAATCATATCGTGGTTTTGGGACGTTAAACCGCAGATATTATTATATCTAGCGAAGTTGTCCTTTTCGTTATTATCTTCCGAATCGGTGTCTTTATGCTTCTTGTGAGGCGCTGGTAAAATGCTTTCCACAGTAATCTTTTACCACCTCGTGCTTAATTAGCTTCAAGCATTCGGTCGATTTCCTTCTCTGCATTTATAAATGTTTTTGCGTTGTACGAGTAGATAACTGCAGGCATCCCCCGTCGAGCGGTAAGTCTTCGGAGAGCTTGTAGAAAACTTGATGATGACATGTCGTTGGTAACCTCTAAGTGCACTCCTCTCGTTACCGAACAGGTGAATATCAGGACATATTGTCGCACGATCTCGTACTTGTCTTTTGCGTAAAGCTGTCCGGTGAAGTCAACTCCCGTGACTTTGAATGGTTCTCCTTCGGTTAATCTGTCCGCCGGGAGCGGAGGCACGTTTTGAGTGGCCGGTCTGGTGTTATGTCTCTTGCAGACTGCGCATCTGTTCACAACTCTTTTTACTGCTTGGCGACCCTGCAATATCCAGAACTTGGTCCTCATTTGCGCGAGTGTCGCTTGAACTCCTCCGCGCAATACCATCTGATGCACGTGGCGTACTAGCCGTTCCGTGAAATGGCCTTCCTTTGGAAGTACTATGACGTGGCCTGCTGTGTTCTTGGCTGCATCGCAATCGTCCCTATTCCCTGATTAGTCCGTCTTCATCAATGTAGACTTCATGTCCATTAATTTGAAAGAACTTCGCGCTTGGATCAGCCTCTCCCCTTGTTTGTCTCAGCGGTACTTGGGTCTGTCTTATCCAATATTTTTCTCCATTTGTTACCTTTTTCCCTGTCAACGGCCCCTTGTGAATCTCTTTTCTTGTATTGTCGAAGAATCTGGACACCCATGCTGTCACTCTTACAAGCCGTACGTATGAAGAATAGCTTACGATTTCGCATATTGGTTGATTTTGTACTCTTCCCGTGCATTCTTGGCATTGTGTTTCGTGCTGATCTTCCATCTCTGCATTCGTCTGAATCATACTTCCTGTGTTCTTCTTCAGTGATGCTATCCATTCGGGTCCGTGCCACCACAACTTTGAATTTATCAACGCCTTTGCGTTAATTCCTCGTGTAAGAAGGTCAGCAGGGTTGTCTTCACTTTGAACGGATGACCAGCTTGCTTGAATTGTTTTCTCTTATTTCTGCTATTCCGTTGGTAACAAACGGATCCCTTTTGCTTGTTCCTTTTGTCCAGTGAAGCACGATCACTTAGTCCCTCCAGCAGTGTATTTCCTGTATTCTTTCGTTGAAGTGACCTTTGATGTAGTCGCATTATCTTGATGCTGCTACCGCTGTCATCAGTTCAAGTCGCGCCAAAGTTGGCTCTTTAATTGGAGCTACGCGGCTTTTTGCTGTCAGTAGCCTTGATTCCTTGCTTCCATCGTCGTACACTACTATTACGTATGCTGCCGCTCCAGTATGCTGATGGGCTCGCGTCGGCGAAGACATGCAGCTTGTAATCTTGTACTAGTTGGTCCTTGCTGCCGTAGCATCGGATAACTTCTATAAATCGAAGGTTCTCCACTTCAGACATGAGGTACCTCCACTTGTCACATTCTTCTTTAGGGAGTTGGTCGTCCCACGGTACTTTCTTTTCCCAGAGTCTTTGCAAGCCTACCTTTGCTCGTACTGTAAACGGCGGACAACAAACCTAGAGGATCAAATATCTTTGCTGTTGCTTACAACACTGTCCTTTCGGTCATGCACGTGGTAGCTGTTAATGTCTCCCACTTTTCAACGGGAAAGGAAATCGTGTCCTTTGAGAGTTTCCAAATGAAGGCCAGAAGCAATGTGTATCCTTTTGATAGAATTTCTATGTGGGCGCCGTCCCTTTCGTTTTCGCGAATTATTTTGTTTAATCTCTCTTCATTGGATATCCATTTTCTCAAGTTCATCGCTGCTGCTCTGAACACTTGCTTTGCCTCTTCGTACAACTTGACTGCATCATTAAGCGTTGCTGCCCCCAGAATGACGCCATCCACGTAGATCGCTTTCTGCAGTGTCCTTGTCGTATCCGGAAACCGGCCAGCCACTTGTTTCAAATGGTGCTTTATTGTAGTTGCCAGAAGAAATGTGCTCGGTGTTGTGCCACGCCCCTAATGGCTGCACCTAACTCAGTAGCTTTCCCTCTGCGTAATGCCTCCACCACAGAAATCTCATCACATCTCTATCCTCTTCGCGTACATGTACACACACCACTTTTTCTTTTCGAAAGTTTGTCAACAGCGACATCATGTCCTCATTCAAATTTGGTCCTGCCGCCAGATTGTCGTTTAAGGGCATGCCTTTTTGAGAGTGTGACGAGGCGTCAAACACGTAGGCGTATCCACGGGGGGGCGCATGGGCATGCCTTTTTGAGAGTGTGACGAGGCGTCAAACACGTAGGCGTATCCACGGGGGGGCGCAAGGGGAGCGCGAGCCCCCCCCCCCCTCACTGAGAAATGTTAGGGGCCGGAGCCCCCTCCCCCTCACTTTCGGTAGTCGTTATTGTCCGCTGCAGACTGGGAAACTAACTAGTCAGGCAACGTTTTACTTGATCGCAGCAATAACTTAATTATGTAATAAAATATGCCCTACGATTCTGCTGTGACGACTGTCCTCCGTGTGCCATGACCACGCACTGTAGGCTACCTGCGGTGCGGGCTGCCTATTCTACGCTTGCGCACCTTGCGCTCGAGCATTGCATAGGAGGCTATCGCTCAGAAGGGGCTCTATAACATTACAGCAATCTGCCATGATCTTATTTTGTTCCGCCTGGCCTGAAATTTACGTAATCGGAGACGCAAATATTGGCGGGTACCAGTAAACGTTTTATAGCCCGATCAAACGCCCTCCTTTTTCAGGAAATTCAGTTTCTTTCTTTCAAAATGAATAGCATCGCCACTGCTCAATGTCCAAGCTGCTGTGAGTTGATGAGTGTGCAGAAGTGTCCAGTATTTGAGTTGTGCCTAGACAGGACAGCTAAAATAGATTCCCACTTAAGTCTCCAATTAGCCTGCTTCACTTTGCTTATCATTTGATAGCCTGCAGCGATCGCGGCGGCTTGTAATAAGGCAGTGGACTCGAACACATTGAGAAGCCCAGCTTTCAAGTTTGCCCCGTTACTTGATCTACCTCACCAGGGAGATGATCAGCGTCCACGGTTTTCTGGACTAAGAAGGCTGCCCACCTGCAAAAGGATTGTGTCTGTTCCTAATAATGTTTATTTCTCTCTCTACCTCTCTGTCAGCAACGATGAGTTCACAGAGATTTGTACACGCACAAAAACGGCTCAACATCGTTATACTACAACTGAAGTATCTATTATACACATTTACACATATGAATCCATCTCGCCCGCTGCTGTAAGCAGCCGCTGCTAATGTGATTGGCGGGCAAAATTCATAAATTACGTTCAGAAAGAGACACTGTCGGGCTATTCTGAAAAAAAGTTATTGTTCAGCACAGTAATGTGCAGCTTATTGTGCATACTTCATTTTAACGCGGCGAGTTTTCGCAGACTTGTGACGTCGCGTAACAAGGAGGCGATTTTATGGCAAATTGAATATTTTTGACGAATAGCGAAGAACCAATGATAAACAATACGCCGTATTGAAAATAGTTCATTATAATTATTTTTAGGCAGTCATGCGCAAGTTGTAATTACGCGGTTATTCACATAGGCATCACTTGCTGCGTCGTTTTACAAGCAGGTGCTGTGAGCATGACCACAGAAAATTTCGACCAATCAATAGCAGCTAACGACCTATACGGAAGGAAACAATGCGGGGTAGTTTAGCGTTATAATGGCACATTTTTTCTAGGAAAATTCGCAGTAATTTATGTTATCACTACACACAACCAGCTCAACGTAGTTTCCTTAATTATTATTCGACTGAACTTGGTCTTCTTCTTAAGAAATACTTTATATTAGAGGGCTCTAACGGTAAAGAAACTGGCATTCGGCTTATCCTGAAGACTTCTACGAAGTACCTTGCTTTGTCAGCCGCATGTTTTGTTGAATGGGTGAGAATTTAAGGTACTAGAATCCTAGCAGATCCTTCATACGCATCGTATCTACAACGCCAAACTAAGACTGGGAAGTTCGCTGATGCAATGCTCAGATGATCAGGTTAAATTTGGATGTACTTTTTAAAGTTCAAGGTAATATTTCCAAAATGCGATTAAACGCTGCTGTGTTATCGCGGTATAGGGCGGCCCAGCCTGCACAATCTGTTTGTGTAGATACTTCCTTGATTTCAAACGAACCGTTTTGAAAACCCAGTCATCTGATCAGCTCTATGAATATAAAAAATCACCTCAAGTCAAATATATATATACAGAAACAGCAAACAGACGCGCGTGCGAAGCAATTTTTTATTTACGTTTCGCTCGGGGTCCGAGCTTCATCAGAGGCATTCTGCTGAAGCTCGGACCCCGAGCGAAACGTAAATAAAAAATTGCTTCGCACGCGCGTCTGTTTGCTGTTCCTGTGAATATTTCACCGGACCTAGAAACCCTTTGTTTCCCTTTGTTTACACACACACACACACACACACACACACACACACACACACACACACACACACACACACACATACACATATATATATATATATAAACATACGGCGGACGGAGTGAGCGACGCCAGTCCCCCCACTCGCGAACGAGTTGGTACGCCACTGGTCAAGCATTACTCGAACCTTTGTCGTGGCTCGGTCCTCTCGAATGACCGCATGATGTGGCCTGTAATAAAAAAGTGCAATTTCCGGTTCTGATGACTCTTGAACCTCTTCTGCGACTCACAATTTCATATACTTTGTTATAGCTTTGTCGTAGCGACGCAGCACGTCTTCATTTTTCTGCAGCCTTTTAGTCAGTTGCTGTAGTCTTTTCATCGCATTTTCCTTCTTGCTTTGCAAATTGACGCTCTGTTTCCATGGCAAGCTGACTTGATATCGACCGTTCTGTTGCACTATATTTTCCTCAAATTTCTCGGAGATTTTATCTCCTGTGGCATCCAAACTGTTTCCTGTGATCCTCATTTACTCCAGGTCCCAAAATGTTGCAGCACTTCACTTTCAGAGCTAGGACGAGATTTTATGTGCGGCGTTTCATTCCTTACCGCGCAGATCCTATGACACAAATTTTCTTGCCCGGCGTATCGTCCTTCACCAGGCAAACGCTGCACGTAAGTCGGAAATACGCTCGCCTCTACTTTGCTTAGCGCAGCAGGGGCGAACGCAAAGGCTAGGGTGCCTTGATGCGCGCTGTCTAAGCTTTAAGGTGAGGATATATGCGGCGTCGACTACGGCGCGGCTGCCATATTAACACGAAAGTGTTTTATGCCGGGGTCCACCACGGCTCCACTAACGTATTTCCGTGACGGATATGACGTTGTCAAATATAAAGACTAACAGTGGGCAAATAAAAAACTAAAAGAAATAGTTCCGTCACCAGGAATCGAACCTACGACCCCTCGCTCCGCAGCGCGAGACGATTCGGCCACGGACGGCATGCTCTTCGCAGTGCTAACGGCGAGCTATTTATATACACCATTTGCCGGCGGCGGTACTCAGAGACCGGTGTTACAGTGGTTTTCGTTATCACTAGCGATATGGCGCGAAGGGCTCGAAGAGCGCGCTTTAAAGGTCGCCGCCGTTGCGCCAACGCCCGCCTCTACAGGGCGTGGTCGCTCGTGCGTGCGCTTATCTCGTGATCGCAGTGGTTTGTACGTCTTGCGTTGAGCGCACGAAGGTCACTTGGCTCACTCCAGGCGGCCGCTTTTCCGAAAGGAGCGCGGTGCTCATGCAGAAATAAGTTACAAATGTGACAGTTCGCTCTCATACTGTGTACGTTCGTTCCGTGCGTCCTTTCTGCTTGAGCAGCGCATTGCAAGTTTCGAGCTGTTTGCCGTTCTTCGCGTGAAAATACGCTTTGTTGCTGTAGCATTCACTCCTTCGCCCTTGGGGCGAAAGAATGCACAACATACGCTCAACTACGTCTGTGAAGACACGTTTCACTTTCGTGTTATACCGATTCCTATGACAGAGGGATCAGCCATGCTTTTTTGTGCTCACCCCGTCTCACCGATCTGCGACGGTTCCGTTGAGGAGCGCAGGACACTGGCCAAGAAAATGGCGGCGCGGCGGCGTCACCCTATGGAGGAAGAAAAAAGAAAGTGGGGAGCATTACGTCACGCAGCCAGCCTTGGCAAGCCCACCCGTTTTGAAGCCAGCAGCGTCGGCCCAACACGTGTTGTGTCGACACTGCTTTTGCGGCGAGATGACTCAATAAACGAGATTTGCCGAGAGTTTGGTGTATGGTGCCCGGTAGTTTTTAATCGAAGCGCGATCACTCGGCGCAGTAGTTCGGCCGGCTCACGGAGGTGGTTCAAAGACAGAACTTAACCGAGAGTACTAAAACCTACCGCGTGCTCTGACGTCTTGATCACGTGTTGGGCCGGTACAGTGGGCTTCATTCAGCATTGCCCAATGCTCGCTTCTCTCTTTTTTCTTCCATGCATCGCCCTCTTGAAAGAGTGACAGCACTTTAAGAGGGGCGCACGTATCGAGGCACACGGACATGGCTAGAGTTGCTGTACATGCTACCTTTAGGTAGCAGAGTAGCAGCGTAGGTCCTGCTCTGGAGCCTTCGGCAGGAGGCCTATGGAGACGCTACAAACCGCTTGGAAGAGTGCTAGGTCCTCAGAACTTCAGTGCAGGTCTCTTCATTTAATAGTGCCTCGCCATATTCCTTTTTTCCCAGACTGATAGAATAATTATGGATGCTCCGTTTTCGCTTAATCATGCGTTCCTTATCTGACTTGATAAACTAAGACTTTTCGTATTTTCAATCTGCAGTTTACGCTAAAATTCTGCGTAAATTTTTGTTCGCTAAAGTTCTGCTGTGCACTGTCGCCTCATTAACAATTTAGGTGGGTGTGTCTGACCAGTTTCTTCATACTGAACTGGCGTCCACGTTTCTTCCATGCGTAACACCGACTCACTCAGCCTCTCTTTACTATATCAGAACTCGAGGGAGTTGGAGATATGCAAGCGAACATTGTATAGACTGACCTGCGAAATTGGTGATGGTGTTGTTCCAAAAAACCCTCCTGACGCACAGCTGGCGCGCACCGAAGAAATAACTTAAACAAAATTAGCTGTCTGGCTCTGGTGTTTGAACCCGGGTCTCCACTGTCCCATAGCGATTGCCTTGATCACTTGGCCATGCGCCCATGCTTGCCCATTTTGATCTGAACTTAAGCACACGAAGGCGTTCTAAGGCGTTCTACGACGGTGAAAAAAAGCAATTGGGAAGCAGTACACTTGCCATGGGCGTTTCATTGAAATATTTTGTGTTGGCGGAATAAAAGTGATTTGCTTGACATCGCTTAAGATCGATATCACGAAAGTCACATTTCAGGAAAGTTCCGAACTTCTAGAAAATTGAATTCCTAACCCCTCGTTTGCATGATCGGTTGATGGTCGTTTCGTTTGGCTGTTCTAGTGGATCACAAGCGTTGGACAGAACATGAAAAACAGCATGCCGATTCAGCCCGGAAACAGCTTTGCGGGTACGGCCGCTACCTGTAATAAAATGGAACGCTTACGTTAGGAAGGAGTATTGCGCAGTGAGAAATAAATAAATAAATAAATAAACACAAATATTTAAAGAAAGAAAGAAAGAAACAAAGAAAGAAGAACCTGCAGCAGCTAAGGCCCGCCCACTCCAAGCTTCGCTTGCCCCCATTTCCCCGATATGGGAAAGGCATCCGTGTTTTAACAGCGAAGCTATTCAAGCTATCGGTAACGTGGTCCGTCGTGCAAACTCCACAGGTGGGTATGCGCCACAGGAAGTGGGCAAGCCTCACTGCCGAGAACAGCAGGCGCGAGCTTTAAATGAAAACTCTGCTCGGCGAAGTGGAGCACGTGAAACAGATGAAAGAGAGAGAGAGAAAAAAGAAGGAGATAGAAAGAGAAACTAGAGAGAGAGAAAGGAATAGAGAAAGAGAAAAAAAGTGAGAGGGAAGGAAAGCGATAGATAGAAAGGGAAAGCGAAATAGAGGGAAATAAAGGGAATAAAGACATAAAAAGATATAAAGACGCAGAAAGACATAGAGAGTAACAAAGACGAAAAAGGTATAGGAAAAACAGAGAGCCAGACAGAAAGAGAAAGCAAGCGAAGAGATACAAGAAAAAGAGCGAATGCTAAAGAAAGAGGGGAAACGAGGGGAAAAAAGTCAGTTTCGCCGCAACGGCCAAGCAATGAATGCGATAGCAATAAATTGCAATGTAGCGCGAAGAACGCAAAGCAGCTCAAAATTGCCAGCGCGTAGCTCGAGCCCAAATGACGCACGAAAAGAACGCACATAGGACGAGCGCGAACTAATGCGTCAAAGCTCGACACTTGAAGCACACTGCTCAAACATAAAACAGGACGGACGAAACGAACGAACAGGTACACAGAGGACGAGCGCGAACTAATTGTCACAGTTGTTACTTATTTCTGTTCCTTTCGCAATGCGCTCCTTTCGCAAACGCGGCCGCTACATCGAGCGAAGTGACCTTCGTACCCCCCGCGCCACCCCACCGGCCGCCCCTTCTTTCCTCGAGAGAAGCGCACGAAGGCGACCACGCCCTATACGGCGAAGGGCAACGGTGTTCACAGGAGCGGGGCGACGATCTTTAAAGCGCGCCATGCGCGCACATCGCGCCATCTATGTGGTGACTAAGAAAGCATGCTGAAGTAAATGGCGTATATCAATAGCTTAATAGAACTTTTTGTTGGGCTAGTTGGCACATGCTTACTGAAAAACCAAAAAGACGCGTACCATCAAGGAAAAAAGTAAGGACGCCCTTTCTGTCCTGTCCTTACTTTTTTCCTTGATGGTACGCGTCTTTTTGGTTTTTCAATATCAATAGCTTGCCGTTAGCAGGCTGGAAGGCAGCACTGTTCGTGGCCAAACCGTCTAACGCCGCGAGCTGCGAAGCGAGAGGTCGCCTGTTGGATTCCGCGAGACGGAATGTTTTTCTGAATTATTTTTATGTGTCTTTATTATATATATATATATATATATATATATATATATATATATATATATATATATATATATATAATAGTAATTAGATATATATACATATGTAGCGTCATCATCATCGCAATTCATAATCATCCGTCATTTTCCAACCACCGCGCCACGTCTCCGCGCAGCTCATCCTAGCGCTCGAGGCGCGAGCAGAGTAGAACGAGCTCACGCTCCTGAGGCTGGACGCCGGCAGCCGCTGCCGCTGCTGCTTGTACTAGGGCCTTCTAATAAAGTAGCGAGAACGGCAACGGCCTCGTCGGCCGCCTTCACGTCTCTCTCTCGCTACAATTGGTGACCAGCGGACGTGATTCGAAAACGCAACCTTCTGATCTGTATATAATATTATATATATATAATATATATTATATATCTATATATATATATATATATATATATATATATACGTATACGGTGCATGACGGTGGCGACGGGGATGGCAAAAAAGCAGCCCAGGCTGTCCATATAATTACTATCGCAATAATAAAAAGTACAAGGAAGGCCTCCCAGCTCGGCATTCCTTCAGGCCAAGCGCCACTAGTGCGATGCTACCATAATTTGTTTCTTCATATGAACGGTAGTAAATGAACACTAAAAAAATACGAGGTGCGATACGTCGAGTACAATAGTGGCATCCAAACACCCGTTTAAGCAAAATAAATTATTCTGTGCGTTCAAAGTAGAAACCACAGTTCCTTTATTTGACTACATTGTGGGGCGAGAGGGCAAGATGATAGCACGTGGATTCTGAAAGGCTCCATTAAGATTGTCATTGTTAATTAAACGTCAAGAAAAGCAAGCTTGCGTCAATTACATCCTTGTTTTGTCCTTGCGGCAATGCTGATGAAGTGGAACTCGTAAAATCACTTCTGATACAATTTTATGCTTTCATAAATATTGTATTCCACGCGATTCTGCAGCGCCAAAATTCCTTATGACATTAGCATGTACGTCATGGTCTAAGCAGCAACTTGAACTTAAAATTTGGACCGCAACCTTGGATGCGAACATTTCTAACCTGGATGCCTAAAAAGAATTCGGCCGTCTCTCTTTAAGTGGAATATTTTGATAAGCAGGTTATCGGTGCTAAAAACACTTAGAGAAGCCATTATTCGTCGAGAACGTTTTTCATCCAAGGGCCGCTGCTAAATCCAGCAGTATAGAGGCTTACTGGTTCCTTGACAACTCCTTTTCAACTTTCATCAAATGTAATACACGTGAACCTCGCGACCTGCCAGGCTCTGAAGGCGGCAGATGTGGGCATCTCCTTGTCAGAAGCCGAGGCCTCCATCGCCGCTCCTTTCACCTCGAGAATACCCAGCGTGGCATGTGTTCCCACTCTGATCAGGTGAGACATGCGTTTTCAGTATAATAAAAAGTTGGGCGAGTTCGTGTTGGTTCATATTGAAAACTTGCTTTTCACTTGCTTGTAGAACTGTGCTTCTTGTAGGTGTTCAAGGGCATCCTGGATTCTCATAAAGGGCTAAACATCTTAGCGAGCTTTTCTGTGAAGACGATGGCAATCTACAGAACAGTGGTTCGATCCATATTTCTTATTGGCAAGAACTGGAGTATCTCAGGGGCTATTCGAACGCCAGATGACGCCGTTCTTTCGCTTATGAGCCACCTAGTCGCCGACGCGTTCCCTCATGGGCGTAGGATATGGCCCTTGTCGCAATGGCGCACTAGTGCTCGCGTAGGTCTCGTGACAAATCGCTGAGGTATGGCTTAAAGAAGCATGCTCGCAATCGCGTGAACAGTGAACTTTCTTGATGAGGTACAGAAGAGGGGTGCTTTTGGAAAGAATGCATGCTTCCGCGATGGGGTTATCTAGTACCCGGAAAGAAATGGGTTATTCCATGCGGTTCCAGGTCACTCCGCTGACTAATGGCTGGCTATGGAAGTAGTTGGGATGCTGCTAGTAATGGAAGAGGGGCCAAGGCGCCGCATGTGCCCAATGCACTGTCCGCAAAGCAAGGGGAGGACCTTGCGGTAACCGTCAGGGCATGTCTAAACGGAGAAAGGCAGCGACGAACACGTTTGACGAATGAGGGAAGCTGATGGCGTAAAAAGTGCGTCTGCATCATCAGGAACGCTGCAAAGCACAGGTAGAGGAGTGAAGTGACACTTAAGCCACTTCTGCTACATATTTCCACGCGCATGTGCGAGTGACGATGACAACGAAGCAGCGCGAGTGTTCTTGGCCAAACGCGGGATCCAAGAAGACGTTGCATTCTTTTCACTGATTGATAAAGCGCGTTTGTTTGTCGTTCTCCGTGTACTCGTCGATCCCACGTCACATTGATGGAGTTCCGGGGTAAGGTTCATGCTTGGCACTCCTTCGTGGAGCCGACAATTCTGCCCGGAATAGCCACCACGGCTCGAAACACCGGTTCACCAATTCTGTCGCCGTGATACTTGACGAAAGCCAGCAAAAGAACGGGACACGAGAAAAGGCAGACACGCACACCGCTGGACACACACATCCAGCGGTGTGTGTCTGCCTTTTCTCGTGTCCCGTTCTTTTGCTGGCTTTCGTCAAGTATCATGAACCAACTGGCCCAGATCTCAACTCTTCTGTCGCCGTCTACTAGGCCTGGCGCCCGAGCTCAACCTCCTGCCAGAAATATCCAGCAATCGCTTGCCTCCTTCAGCCACCATGACCACTGCCGCTTCATCGCACGTGACACTGCAGAATCCTATGATTCCAGTGTGCTTTCATGGGGAAGCCTATGAAGACACCCAAGATTGGCAGGATCAGTTCGAACGCTGTGCGAAATGCAACCAATTCTGAGGGCCGCCTCAGAAGCCATAGTTTGGAATGTCTACTTCTACATGAAGGACAACGCCCAGACGTGGTACACCAAACGGGAAAGAAGCTTGGCCACTTGGGACGACTTCTGCACCCAGCTGCTTGACACTTTTACCAGTGTCGACAGAAGAGAGAATGCACAACATCTCCTGGAATCCCGCATCCAAAAGCGAAACGAGAGCGTTGCTATGTACGCTGAAGATATGGCCCATATTTTCCGTAGGGCAGACCTCGAGGTGCCGGAAGAGAGGAAGTTACGGTATCTCATGCGAGGATTGAAACAGCAACTGTTTGCGGTGCTTGTGATAAATCCACCGACTGCAGTAGGTGAACTCACTAAGGAAGCCGCAGCGATCAAACTGACCCTAGAGCAGTGGTACCGCCAGCAAGACGACATGATCAACTCTGCAACGAGTACTTGTGTTATGACCGCAAGCAACCAGAAGCCGCAGCGTGAAGTCATCCGGGAGATCCTTTGAGAGGAGCTTTGGCACCTCAGTGTAGATCCACTAACAGAACCGATGCCGGCATTGTCTTTTGTAGCTCATGTCCGGGATGAGGTCCGTCAGGCTCTTTCTTCGCCCGGCTATGGTGATATTCCACGGCATCTTACTTTACGCTGATGCTGTCCGACGCCCAGTCATCGCACCTTCGACGCCGCCGGCTCCAACGATAGACCACGACCTAACCTGTCACAGCTGTCATGGTTTAGGAGAACTTGCGTTTGCCATAGTTGGTGCTTACTGTTTGACATTTTGACCGCACAAAAAAGACGAGGACAGAGGGAGGTACGACGACACGGGCGCTAAATTTTCAACTCATTTTATTCAGTGAAAGACGTAGCAATATATAAAGCGAGTTTTGACATGCGCAGACACAGTTACGTCCGCTCATCAGTCTAGTGGGGCAGCCACCTGTCCAAGAAGACATTTCCGATTGAAATAATCTGATAGAGGTGTCACTGACACAGTCATCATTTTTCTTTCTAATAAAGTAAGCTTCTAATAGCTCTCGAGCTGTTTGATCTTGGCTTCTGCCCAGAACCTTTATCCCTTTAAACCGTGGTTCACACGTGCAGTCTTTACAGTGCGCAGGCAGGTGCGCCAAATCGTCTCCTTTCTTTAATTTTTGCTCGTGTTCCCTGGCTCGATCATTTAGGCACCGCCCCGTGTGCCCTATGTAGGACTTGCCGCACGTCAGGGGGATTTCGTACACGACTCCTGTAGAGCACTTCGCGTACGGCTTTGCATGGTTTTTGCCACAGCCAAGACTTCTTTTAGGTTCTCTGGAGGTACGGGGGCAGAGCCGCGCCAGCTTGAATGGCGCCGATAAAACAAGGGGGACACCATACCTGCCTGCTACCTTCCTTAGGTTGTGGCTGACCTTGTGTATATAAGGCACCACTTCAGGTCTTACGGTAAGAGGGGTCGTCCTCGTCCTTGCCTCCCTCCTCGAACCTTTCACTTTCTGAAGAAGTGTTTCCACCACTGGCATCACCATCGAGTCAGGGAACCCAGCCGTCTTGAGACGGGAAATCTGATTGTCAAATGCATCCTGCATTTTGTGAACGCACGACTTCCTGAGAGCCGACTCTAAACAGAGCATAGCAACTCCCCTATTCACAATCTTTGACTGGGGAAGAATCATATGGCACCAAACCCTTCTGTGCCCGAGGAAAATACTGCCAGCAGGCATGACCATGGCCAAAAGAAATGCTTAGGTCCAAAAAACGCAGGGTATTCTCAAGTGGAAGCTCATGAGTGAAGGAAAGACCTTTGCCAAGACGTTTAAACATATCCAGAATGGCATCACAGGTGGTTCAATTTCCTTGCTCGTTAAAAACAATTAAAAAATCGTCCATATATCTAAAAACGGTTAAAACATTTAAAAACGCATTGCCTTTAAAAGGGCGGTGCCTAAATGATCGAGCCAGGGAACACGAGCAAAAGTTAAAGAAAGGAGACGTTTTGGCGCACCTGCCTGCGCACTGTAAAGACTGCATGTGTCAACCACGGTTTCAAGGGAAAAAGATTCTGGGCAGAAGCCAAGATCAAACAGCTCGAGAGCTATTAGAAGCATACTTTATTCGAAAGAAAAATGATGACTCTGTCAGTGACACCTCTATCAGATTATTTCAATCGGGAAATGTCTTTCTTGGACAGGTGGCTGTCCCACTAGACTGATGAGCGGACGTAACTGTGTCTGCGCATGTCAAAACTCGCTATATATTGCTACGTCTTTCACTGAATAAAATGAGTTGAAAGTTTACCTCCCGTGTCGTCGTACCTCCCTCTATCCTCGTCTTTTTTGTGCGGTCAAAATGTGAAACAGTAAGCACCAACTAGGCCAAACGCAAGTTCTCCTAAAGCATATATCCCGTACAGGCCCTTCTTTCTGTGTTCCTCCGCATTCCGTGTCCTGCAATGAAGATTCGCTCATCAGTTACATCGTGGCAACTACCTGCCGGGCAAGATTCATCGGCTTCTGCATTAAGCGAGGCCTGATCCCTCTTGAAGTGAGTGCACTGTTCGGATGTGTTGTTCCGTCCTGGGGGCACATAAAGCGCATGTGCAAAATTCTACGCGCTGAGTTGTGGCGGCAAGTTAGACTATTCAATGATTGGCTTCGCATCTTATGCTTCGCAAGAGACAGGGAGTGGTCCGCGGAAAAGAACCTAATGTCTGCTAGACGTGTCGCACATCAGTTGACTGAGTACTACTGGAATAACTTGGTTGGTCATTTTCTGAGAGCGTCGAAAGGTTCGAGGGCCGGACAGGAGCAAGCAAGGAAGCCTCTCGTGTTGGGCAGCGTAGACATCCCAGAAGACATGTCCACCTTGCTTGGGAAAGGTCCGAAGTTCAGCGTCGAGGCGCTGGTTCCTGCCCATGAACTGGCTGCTTTAAATAGACGTGTGGCGAAGAAGGCCCCGCAGGAAGACCATGACAGGTGCCTGCTAGAAGGTGTTGACTGTCTTACCAAGAGTGTTTCCTGCCCGTCTTCTAATCGTACTGTATCCGTTATACATAGGACTTTGAACTTTTGTAAGGATAATGACCTTGTTATTTTGGAAGCAGATAGGAAGGAGGGTTTGTAGTCCTTCCGAGGGGGTTCTTTGGCACAAAGGCCTCTGAGGCCTTGAGGAAGAATTTTAAACCTATAAAAAGCTCTGAAGCTAGGGTAAAGAGCAAGGTTATAAATATGTGCAAGTCTTTTAACCTAGATAGACTAGCGAGAGACATCAGTAGCACTACGTGTAAGGCCTTAAGTGTTTTCTTCACGGCGAAGACACATAAGCCCAGTATTCCGTTCAGAACAATTGTTAGCGAGCGCGGAACCTGGCAGCTACATGTTAGTCGCTTCATTCTTAAGAGTTTGAAGACTCTTGTTATTACCGATCCCTTTTTGACTAAAAGTTCGGATGATGTTGTTGCATTTTTTAGGAACAACCAGGTCATAGGCCCAGCTTTTTCTGTAGATGTGGAGGATCTTTTTACTCCATCCCACATAGCGACCTGTTTAGGGCGGTTAGGATGTGCGTTGACGAAAATGGCTCGATTCCTTTCCAGAACGCAGTTGGTATCTCGGTGGAACATTTTTTAACGCTTTTAGAGATTTTTCTTAATAGCACTTTTACCAGGTTTGACGAACAGCTTTTTTTACAGAAGCGTGGCATCTGCATCTGGTCGTGTATTGCGCCGCTACTGTGTAATATATTTCTAGGTTACATTGACAAGGCGCTCGAGGAAGCTTTTAAAGGCAATGCGTTTTTAAATATTTTAACCGTTTTTAGATATATGGACGATTTTTTAATTGTTTTTAACGAGCAAGGAGCTTTAACCACCTGTGATGCCATTCTGGATATGTTTAAACGTCTTGGCAAAGGTCTTTCCTTTACTCATGAGCTTCCACTTGAGAATAGCCTGCGTTTTTTGGACCTAAGCATTTCTTTTGGCCATGGTCATGCCTGCTGGCAGTGTTTTCCTCGGGCACAGAAGGGTTTGGTGCCATATGATTCTTCCCAGTCAAAGATTGTGAAAAGGGGAGTTGCTATGCTCTGTTTAGAGTCGGCTCTCAGGAAGTCGTGCTTTCACAAAATGCAGGATGCATTTGACAATCAGATTTCCCGTCTCAAGACGGCTGGGTTCTCTGACTCGATGGTGACGCCAGTGGTGGAAACACTTCTGCAGAAGGTGAAAGGTTCGAGGAGGGAGGCAAGGACGAGGACGACCCCTCTTACCGTAAAACCTGAAGTGGTGCCTTATATACACAAGGTCAGCCACAACCTAAGGAAGGTAGCAGGCAGGTATGCTGTCCCCCTTGTTTTTTCGGCGCCATTCAAGCTGGCGCGGCTCTGCCCCCGTACCTCCAGAGAACCTAAAAGAAGTCTTGGCTGTGGTAAAAACCATGCAAAGCCGCACGCGAAGTGCTCTACAGGAGTAGTGTACGAAATCCCCCCTGACGTGCGGCAAGTCCTACATAGGGCAGACGGGGCGGTGCCTAAATGATCGAGCCAGGGAACACGAGCAAAAGTTAAAGAAAGGAGACGTTTCGGCGCACCTGCCTGCGCACTGTAAAGACTGCACGTGTGAACCACGGTTTAAAGGGATAAAGATTCTGGGCAGAAGCCAAGATCATACAGCTCGAGAGATATTAGAAGCTTACTTTATTAGAAAGAAAAATGATGGCTGTGTCAGTGACACCTCTATCAGATTATTTCAATCGGAAATGTCTTTCTTGGACAGGTGGCTGCCCCATTAGACTGATGAGCGGACGTAACTGTGTCTGCACATGTCAAAACTCGCTATATATTGCTACGTCTTTCACTGAAAAAAAAGGGTTGAAAGTTTACCGCCCGTGTCGTCGTACCTTCCTCTGTCCTCGTCTTTTTTGTGCGGTCAAAATGTCAAACAGCTGCCATGGCCGGCGACATTCCCAACCTCTCCGATCTTGCCTACACGAGGAATGCCGTATGGTCGACATCCGAACAACGCAACGTGGTTCAATGGAGAGTCCTTGCTTAACTACAAGCGTCGGGAAACCGATTTGTGGTGTACCGCTGACCGTCGAGTGCCGTGCTTTCGTTGCGGCGAAGCAGGGCACGTCTATCGAATTTGCCGTTATCGCGACGCTCAATACTCGAGATTTCCTCCCCACCCTGATTACGCTATGTATGACTGTCGGCGCACGTACAACGAAGCTCCTCTGAACATACCGCCACAAAGTACAACGACGCCCCGTTCACGCTCTCCATCTCCTGCGCGGTACAGTTCACCGAATATTCGCAGTTTTGCCGACGTCACTAAGGGCAGGCCCCCTAGCCCGCGACGGCGAAACAGCGTAGCGACCTCCGTGGATGGGGCTGCAATCGTCAAAATTCCGAACAGCCCCCATTACACAAGAACAACTAGAAGTCACCGGAGCCGGAAATGACAAGCACGGCGACGAATACGACGAATGCAACTGCCGATGTAAATGGCGTGATCAGCGCTGACTTCGTCGTTCACCTTGACAGTCATCAAGTGACGGCTCTGTTGACACTGGCTCCCACTTTTCCATAATAAGCATACAGCTAGCCGACAGACTAAGGAAGGTAAAGATGCCATGGTACAGACCCAATATAAGAACTGCCGGAGGTCAGTTGATGACACCTGTTGGAACGTGCACGGCCCCACTCACAATCACGGGTACAGCATTCGTCGCCACCCTTGTCATTCTTCATGAGTGCTGTAAACAGGCGATATTAGATGTGAAGCATCTTATAGCGGAGTTCAATCCGGTGATGGTGGTATGCGGCGTGACCACCCTTACTGCGCATGCACATACCCTCTCCCCACACCTCATCTCCCCCTTTCCTCCTCTCTACCCCTTCCCTTCCCCCTCCCATTTCCCCTTTCACTCTCTCCTCCCCCTCTCTTCACTTTACATCTCCACTCCCCCTCTCCCCCCCTCTGAAACGCGGGCTCGGCATGCCGAAACGCTGCTTCGCATCGCCTCATGGTCCCCTTAAGCGGGAGATGGTGTGAGTTTTGGGAATGAACTTCTTGCACGAGTACAGGGCTGTGATTAACTTCCGCGACAGGAGTGCAATGTTTGCTACAAACTCGGCATAGGCGTGCGCAGGGTTCTCCGTCAGGGGGGGGGGAGTTCGTCGAAGCACCCCCCTGCCGATTATGTCAATGTATGGCGCTGACATTACGCCCCCCCCCCCCCCCCCCGCCACGGTGGTCTAGTCGTTATGGCGCTTGACTGCTGACCCGAAGGTCGCGGGATCGCATCCCGGCATTGGCGGCTGCATTTTCGCTGGAGGCAAAAATGGTTGAGGCCCGTGTACTTAGATTTAGGTGCACGTTAAGGAACCCCAGGTGGTCGAAATTTCCGGAGCCCTCTACTACGGCGTCTCTCATAATCATATCGTGGTTTTGGGACGTTAAACCACAGATATTATTGTTATTATTATTATTAATATTATTATTATTATTGTTATTATTATTATTATTATTATTATTATTATTTGCGCCCCCCCCCCTCTTAGGTGAATAGGGCGGTGGCCGCCCCCCTGCCCTCCTTGTGCGCACGCCTATGAAACTCGCGCACTGCTAATGATGAGGAAAACCAACGATTTCGATTACGTATTCCCGGCGACGACGTCATAAGGCCGCCACGCAGTTGCTCTCTCGCATCCGTGCACTCCTACAACTTGCAGAGCGGGATTGGCATCGCTGAATATCAGTAAGCTAGCACTCGCTTGCGGCATTTCTATTGCCAGGGCTGTCATCAATGTCATCGATGGATGCGCTGAACTTTTTTTGACGAATTTCAGCAGGGAAAGCCGACACATGGTAAGAAGCACTGCCATTGCCTATTTCGACGAACTCACGCAAATTGAAGATTACCATCCCAGCGGAGGAGGTGGCAACGTCTCCTATCTCTTCACCGACACCAGTTGACCTTAGTCTGACGTTATAGACCGTAGAGCGAGACCGCCTTCTTGCGAGTGCGAGAACGCAAGAACGAGCGCAATAAGTTCCACAGCTGCTCTCATCAAGTGAGAGAGTTGGTCAAACGCCGCTTACAAAACACGACGTCATCACAGATTCCGACGCCAGGCCCATCAAGCAAAATCCTTATAGTTTTGCCCAAAAGAGCGTGAGCCAATTCAAAAACAAGCGAAACCGATTCAGGAACGTGGTGTTATTCGGCCATCTAACACCCCTTGGGCATCGCTTGTAGCACTCATCCAAAAAGGAGGATGGCAGTTTGCGTTTCTGCGTCGACAACCGTAAGCTCAACCAGATACCAAAGAAGGATGTTTATCCGCTTCCGTATATTGATGATTTCCTGGATAAACTACGAAGCACACGCTGATTTTCGTCAATGGACTTCAAAAGCGGCTACTGCCAAATTGAAGTGGATGAGAGAGACCGTGAGAAGACCGCCTTTTTCACGCCCGAAGGACCTTCAGGTGCTTCCTTTGGTTTGTGTTCGGCGCCACTTACGTTTCAGCGTATAATGGACAATGTACTAACAGGACTTAAATAGCAAACCCGCCTGGTGTACCTCGATGACGTGATTCCCTTTCCAGCTACGTTCGAGGAACACTTAAGAAGACTGGCCGCAGTTTTAGGGGCGAAGCTCCTTAAGGCGGCACCCGTTCGTCCCTCGTAGTCGTCGTCGTCGTAGTAGTAGTAATAGTCGTAGTCCGTAACAAGTCTTACGCTTTGACCTCCAAGGTGGTGCCGGTGGGAGATTTTTCCTGTGCGTTGTTGAACAATAAAAAATTCGCAGCGTGCGCGTTAACTAAAAGCCGAACTCTTCTGTCTCTCATTCCCCATTAGCAGCCATTGGCATGTTCCAGTAGGAAACGTTAGTAGAAGTAGAAGTGTAAGTGTTAGCTAAAAGCCGACTTCTTCTGTCTCTCATTCCCATTAGCAGCCATTGTTTACCTCCAAGGTAGTGCCTGGTGAGATTTCTCCTGTGCGTGATTAAACAATAAAAATTTTGTTCAAAACGCCGTTGATTGACGAATTAACCAACGAAAGAAGCCAGATGTTTTGTAAAAGCAGAACGAAAGAACGCCAGATGTTTCTAAAGCAAAACGAAAAGACGCCAGCTGCTTAACGAAAGACGCCAGATTTTTCTAAAGCAATGGTTTTCTAAACAATGAAAATTCAAAGCGTACATGTAAAATTAAAGTGAGCTGCAAGTCGTCATAACTCATCGAACCTTTAGTATAAACGCGCCCGATCTCACGTCGGTGATGATGTACTGGGCAGAATTCACGGAAGATTCACGGTTTACCGATGAATCTCCGCAGCTTCGCCCACTCATCATCATTCACTCCGTGGATATGGTGTGATTTTTTTTTTTGAATAATACGCGTGGCCGGCCTTACCTTGAAACCTGAAAAGGGCCACTTTGGCTTTCACGAACTTCAATTCCTCGGTCACGTCTTCAACAGCCAAGGCATCCGAACCGATCCGGATAAAATTGCTACCGTGGCGAATTTCCCTACCCCATCAGACCAAAAATCAGTGCGACGTTATTTTGGGACTATGTGCCTACCACTGGCGCTTTGTTGGCAATTTTACGGGCGAAGCTCCTTACGGCGGCACCCGTTCGTCCCTCGTAGTCGTAGTAGTCGTAGTGCGTAGCCAGTCGTAACGCTAGTACCAGATCTTGACCTCCAAGGTGGTGCCGGTGGGAGATTTTTCCTGTGCGTTGTTGAACAATAAAAAATTCGCAGCGTACGCGTTAACTAAAAGCCGAATTCTTCTGTCTCTCATTCCCCATTTGCAGCCATTGGCATCTTCCACTAGGAAACGTTAGTAGAAGTAGAAGTGTAAGTGTTAGCTAAAAGCCGACTTCTTCTGTCTCTCATTCCCATTAGCAGCCATTGTTTACCTCCAAGGTAGTGCCTGGTGAGATTTCTCCTGTGCGTGATTAAACAATAAAAAGTTTGTTCAAAACGCCGTTGATTCATGAAATAAACCAACGAAAGACGCCAGATGTTTTCGAAAAGCAAAACGCAAGAACGCCAGATGTTTCTAAAGCAAAACGAAAAGACGCCAGCTGCTTAACGAAAGACGCCAGAAGTTTTCTAAAGCAATGGTTTTCTAAACAATGAAAATTCACAGCGTACATGTAAAATTAGAGTGAGCTGCAAGTCGTCATAACTCTCATCGAACCTTTAGTATAAACGCGCCCGATCTCACGTCGGTGATGTACTGGGCAGAATTCACGCACGATTCACGGTTTACCGATGAACCTCCGCAGCTTCGCCCACTCATCCTCATTCACTCCGTGGATATGCTGTGATTTTTTTGCGCATCTCATGGCCATCGACTCAGCTCACCCGGGAAGATGTCTCCTTCGCATGGGGCGAAGAGCAGCAGCGTTCATTTCACGAGCTTCGTCAACGTATGCAAACGCCTCCCGTGCTCGCCCACTTACATGAAGACGCGCGGACGATATTGCATACAGACGCTAGTAATGTGGGTGTTGGAGCAGTGCTCGTACAGTGGCAGGACAACAGCGAAAAAATGCCCCCACCTCCCCGAAGGGAATCGTGAGGAAATGCGAATGCATTTCTTGCGTCGAGAGTACACGGCGTGGTAATTTTAATGGCGTAAAGCTGCACACATCCACGCGCTCAAGTGTCCCCCTTTTGGGCGCCTCTTTCAACGAACGCTTCCTACGTGCGTTCGTAATCACCTCAGGGATGTTGCCACCGCCTTCAATGCAGCACAAACGCGTTTAGAACGCGCTGTTTTCAGGCTGTGCCAAGGCAGCACAAACGCTACAAACGCCTTTCAAACGCACTGCATTGACGCGGTGGCGCAGGGAGGAGAGAGAGCGAACGGCGAGAGGAGCGGCGAAGCACTGCACGAAGGCGGTTTAAAAAAACGTGGAGTGCTATAATGTGGGCTAGTTGTTGATTCATCTTCAAAAGTGCGCTTAGTGAACACAGACACGAACGAAAATGAATTGGCCGCGTATCGGCGTGCTTCGCTGCAAATGTCGTCTAAAGACGATAGAAGAGGCGCTGCGTGAGATATGGACGCCATCTGGCAATACGTCGGGAAACATGAGTGCTAAGTTGCGGGCTGGTAGTCCCGGCGCAGCAGCAGGCGAAGACCGGCAGTGACCAACGCGACCGGCGGGGACGCCAGCCAGACCGAACACGCGGTTTGGCGCGAAGGGCCGAAGCAGAAGATACGTCCGCACTCAACGAGTAATCTCCACACACTCTTTTATTTACACGACGCCTGGGTAAAACAGGAATGCCAGAGCGGCGCCCCATGGCATTCGTACAGTGCAATACAGAACCGAAACCGAAACACAACAATGAGCTCGTGCAGAGGGCACGGAGGAAGGCAAGTTTCAGCGCAGTCGCATTTTCAGCGCAGCTCAAAAAACTAGGGTCTTTAGAATTAAGTATGTATGCATTTTGTATTAAAGGAATACACCACCCAATACTTACGTAGTGATGTTGCTCCTCAAATATGCGTAATGTTTGCTTTTTGATCGACAATGTCCACAAGTATGAACCTAGTCAGCCGTTCAAGATGGCTGGCCCTTGGGCAAGTGGTTCAACTTTGGCCGAGTGGCTGAATCGTGTGACGTGTCGACAAACATAAGACAGAAAGACAGCCCAAAATTCCTGCGTTTAAGTTCCCCAAGAAAAACTATCGTCTTTAAAAATCCTGGAGTGGAAGCTCTCGAAACACCTTGCCAGCGAAAGTGAAGCCACCTTTTGCCCACCAAAGAGCTCGGAAACATGCTCTTTTTTGGTCGTGCCTACATAGAGGTCAAATGGCTTTGAGCTGTTAGTGTAAATGCTACGTTAATTACAAAATAAAAGATCGTTGTTGCTGACAAAAGTAACCCATCGAGAGGAGTATTGACGATTGATGTCCAATAAAATTTGCCATGACTTTGAGGCTTACTTACGAAAACTAGTAACACAAAGACACACTTGCAGCACTATCTGACCCGTAAAAGTTGCCATATTAAACTTTACTGGCGTGCATGGAAAATGCTCGCTTTCCTTCGCCAAACGCCGATGATTTATCGTGCCCCTAGTAAGATAGCGGGCGCAGGCGCCATCTTTTGGTGGGCACGGCTTCGCTATTGCGCATTAATCGCCACTCCAGCAAATTTTTTAACCTCCTTGCACTGCACTTACCCTCTCCTACACTCTCTCCACACACGCGGGAGCTCCGCCGAGCTCCCGCGATGCGAGCGCCCTCACACGCCGGAGCGTGCTCCTCCTCTACACTCACTCTCCGCCCGCACCACCTGCTCCGGTTGCTAGGGGCGAGGATAAGCGCGTGCGCCCGCAGCTGTTGCTATTGGAGAGGGAGTGAGAGCGGAGAGGCGCGCGGACAACGCCGGACGCCTGACATAGCGCGACTAAGAAATGCATTCGCATTTGATAAAAGTGATTGCTTGTGCAAGTAGGACGTTATTCCGATCAGAAGCCAACTACGCTACGACCGAGAAAGAATGCCTCACCATGGTATGGGCAGTCCTTGAATTTCGTCCGTATTTGTACAGTCCCTCGTTCACCGTTCTGAGCAATCAGCAGTCACTGTGTTGGTTAAATATTTGAAATATCCATCCGGCCGTCTCGCATGGCGGAGTCTTCGACTGCAAGAGTTCGACTTCACTGCTGCCTACAAATCGGGAAAATCACACGCCGATGCCGACTGTTCTTCTCGGTCTCCTGTTGAGACAGCAGCCCAAGACGACGACGACGCGGCCTTTTTGGGAGTCGTTGAGACTGCCGCCTTTTCACAACAGCAGCGGGGCGACGCTGAACTGCTACCTTTCATTCATTACCTCGATGAACGAACGAATAGTGTGCCGAAATTATTCGCAAGGGGGCAGGCGTCGTACTGATTTCGCAATGAGGCACTCTACAAGAAGAACTTCTCACCCTCCAGCAGCGGCTACTTACTCCTCGTTCCCTCATCGCTTCGACGTGAGGTCCTACACGGCTGTCACAATGAGCCAACCGCTGGTAACTTGGGCTACACCCGGACATTGGCGAGGACTAGGCAGAACTATTACTGGCCGAGACTTGCCGTGGTCGTAAAAACCTACGTGCAGACATGTCGATTGCGAGCGCCGCAAACCGCCATCCATCAAGCCAGCCGGTCTGTTGCAGCCTGTTCAAGTGCCAATATCATTTGCAGAGATCGGCATAAATTTTCGGGGGCCCTTCCCAACGTCTGCTACCGGAAATAGGTGGATAATCGTCGCCGCAGATTACCTCACCCGATACGCCGAGAGAGGCGCTCTGCTACGGGCAACAGCAGCTGAAGCAGCGTGATTTTTTATTGAAGCCATCGTTTTAAGGCACTGTGCTCCCTAAGGAGTTATCACCGACAGAGGTGCTGCGTTCATAGCCGAGCTTTTGGACAACGTTTTTCGACTAACTGGTACCGCTCACAAGAAGACAACCGCGTATCATCCCCAGACTTACGGAATGACTGAACGTCTCAGTGTGACCCTGGATGACATGACAAGCGTGTACGTAAATGTAGGGCGCAAGAAATGGGACGACATCCTACCCTACGTCACATTCCATTCAACACGGCTCGTCAGGAGACCACTCGGAAGACACCCTTCAGTCTCCTTTACGGCCGTGAGGTTACGACAACATTGGACGCAATGCTCCCTCACGAAAAAGACGGCAATGAGGCGGACGCTGAAGAGTTCACGCGGTGAGCAGAAGCTAGACAGTTTACCCGGTTGCAAATCACCGAACAACAAGTCTAGGACGCTAGACACTACAACTCCGACACAGACCCGTCACATACATGGGCGACAGCGTGGGTCTCAATACCTACTCGTCGGCGTGGGCTCTCCTAAAAGCGGTTGCGAAGATACTTCTGACCTTACGCAATTCTGCGATGCATCAGGGACGTAAACTACGAGGTTGTTCCGGACGGCTCTCAGTGTTCAATGCGCCGAAGACATTTGCCAGAAATCGTTCACGTGCTTTAGATGCAGCCATACTTGCAGTGACTAATTGCGCAGTTTTTTCTACCTTGCTTTCTGAGCGTTTAACATAGGGGCGATGTTTTTTAAAGGGGAATAATGCCCTGTGTATGTGCCAGTGGCGACGACAACGAAGCAGCGCAAGTGTTCTTGGCCCATTGCGGGGACGACGAAGATGTTGCAGCCTTTTCTCTGCTTGATAAAGCGTGTTTGTTTGTCGTTGTCCGTGTCCTTGTGGATCCCACGTAGTATCATATACATTGTTCTTAGCATCCCGAGCATTAAAAACAGACCTTCGCAAATCGTTTCACGTTCCACTTCAGCACGAAAAGTCGACGGCTCCGATATTAGCGAAAAGTCGTAGCTCGAATTATATCATTGGATGAACTTTTAAAACTAAACCTTTATGCAGTTTTACTCAATGTAAAAGCTGTAGGAAGTGCGGAGCAGTGATTTGCCTGCGCTTCCGCGACTCTTCCCTTCATGGGCGAGCAAGCGCTGGCGTTCAAAACATGCAGCCTAGTCGGCATGTATGGCAGGAATCGAAACCTTTATTTGTGGTAAAATAGAAAATTTGGGGAGTTGGAACCGATGCATACTTGGAAAACTTGCGCACCACGCAGGCGCAGGATTCTCGGACATGTGAAAAATTTACTAAGCATGCGCACCTCGCAATTTGGTAAAAGAAATGGAAGGTGCCTAAATGCAATCTGAACCTTCCGGTACTCAGTCACCTAGTTGCTCATTAAATACCCCCTTAAACACCTCGGTGCCCGTAACAGTTTGGTGAAAGGTGCTGGGTACGACAAACCCACCGGCTGACGCACTACTACCCTGACTTCGGTGCAGCCGCCACCTTGCCGGACTCACACCGTCGCCGAACGACATGCCCCATGACCAGAGTTCTGGTACTTCGAGGCCGACATCGATGGTTTCCTTGCCTTATTACCGGGTTCCACCAAACTTTGGCGCGACCTCTGGAGAAGACGTCGACGAGTGGCTGAAGAGCTGCAAGAGGGTGAGCAGAATCAACGGCTGGGACTCGGCAACGCAGCTCAGTCATATTTTCACTGAGTAACAGAGCTGTCATGTGGTATGAGAACCACGAAGAGATGCTGACATCTTGGGATCGTTTTCTTGAGGAAGTGCATAAGCACTTCGGTGATTCCAGCGCGAAGACGCGGGTGGAGCAGACATTGGCTCAGAGATCACAGCTTCTAGGGGAGAATGTACCACATACACTGAAGAAATTTTGTCCCTGTGCAACATCGGTCTTCATCCAATGACGAACGACGTTTGCGCTCACCTCGATTTCCTCAACGAATGTCGGCTGGTTACGGTGCCCGTGAAGAGCGATACTACCATCCTGTGCCTTCTTAGAGGACTGGTTACTCTGAGCATCCGCGTGTGTGTCGTCCTCTTTCTAGTCACCCACTTCCCTCGGTTTCCGGTGGCAGTGGCGTTTCGTAACATTCCTCTTTGAGACAAAGCGCTCCGGGCGAGTGATTCCTGCTTTCTTCGTGTGAACGGCTTCAAGCGGGCAACATGCGTCACCTCAACAGCGAACACTCGACGTGAGACGCGCTATCTCGTAATTGACCTCGCTTAGACGATCGAGAAAAACGGATGGCCTGGTGTAGTCTGCGAGAAGTTTTTCTCAGACCGGGTCGGAGCACTGGGCTCTACAGCCACACGAGATCACCGGGAACATAGATTACATGTCGCTGCTGGCTTTCGTAGTGTGTTTTATAGCTCTCTTGCGCGGCCAATGTACTTCAGCGTGAAAGTCGACGAGCCTCTTCTGCACGACATGACGTCTCGGCGATAAACAAATCGTCATGGATAACAAAGGAAAGGTAGTGCCCAGGTTATGACGCGTTCAGCGAGCGTAGAAGAGGAAGAAAGGGTTATACCCTGTCCTTTCGTGTTTCGCCGAGCTGAAAGAGTACGTCACGAACGGTAATACTTCATCCCAGTTCTTGTGGTCCGAAACGACGTACGCTGATAACATGTTGATTGATGTTTGGTTTGCGCGCTCGGTCAGGCCGTCAGTTTATGGATAATAAGCTGATGAGTGTCGGAACATGGAGGCACATGAACGAAGTATTTCTTCGACAACATCGGCGGTAAATTGACGCCCACGGTCACTGATTATCACGCAAGGAGGCCCGTGTCGGAGAATAATGGAGCGGAGTATAAACCCGGAAACTTGGGCTGCCGTGGCGGAGAATAAGGCTGCCGTCTCGCAAGATTGTGCCGCGTAGTCAGCACACACTATCAGCCACCTGTTGCCTCTCTAAGAACGCGGAAACGGTCCGATCAAGTATATGCCTATCTTTTCAAAACGGGCGCTGGGTCGCTTTACTGGCTGTAGGTAACCTAGTGGAGCTGAGGTAGATCGCTTGTGACTGTGACCTGAATGGCCAGAGGTCGGGTCATTGTGCATAATACGCAGAACAGATTTTTAAAGCGACTGGGGAACCACCAGTAGAAAGCGAGCGCCCGTGGTTGATAAGTTCTTCTTGTAAAGAAGATCATCTCGGAAGCAAAACGACCTTCGGTTATACAACCTTATACGCCTTGTGCACCGCCTATAGAGGCGCCACTGATAGCCACCTAGCGGGCGCCGCCGACAGTACGTGCGGGAAGCCGAGCAGACGACAGCGCTTTGCACAGCTTTGCTGTGAGGAAATGAATGAAGTTCGCGGCTGCTATTTCCCCTTCGTGCGGGTGCCAGACAACTAATTCTGCACTGGCAGATGCAGGAAAGGCGCGGGCCTCTACGAAAGTGGACTTGAGCACGATGTTTGTCACGAACGAGCGCTTAACTAAGCGCACGTCGCCGATTTCGAACGACGGCATGAAAGCCTGGCGCCGACGGTTCGTGCGCGACAGAGCGCGCGCATCGAAAAAACAAGTATGAAAAGGCGCCGGGAGCGCGCCCGCGCGCCTCTTACCCTCTCCGCAGAAGACGCCACCGACACAGCCAACGAACGCGAAAGATCGGGATATTCGAGAAAGCAAAGCCGAGCCAGCGGCGCCGTCTGATTCCGCAGACGAATCGGTGAGAGGATCTCGCCCTTTCCCTAGCTTTCGCTGTGCTACGCACAGACGAATCATACGCACCTTCCCGAACCCAGGCGCGAGCCGATACAGGCAATGCAAGCGCAGCAAGCGCGCGGGGGCAGGAGTCAGTCAGTGAGGAGTTAGTTGGCGATGAAGTTATGTCGTTCTAGTGATAGCATCGTTCGCTCGACCGCAGAAGACGTGTTTGATGATCTAGTGCTGTGAGTTAAGTATCAAGAGATGACAGTGACAAGTTCTGAAGAGGGTTGCCGAGAAGACATGTGATGACCGACTGCGGAGGAGAACGAACGTCCGCGTGGAGTGAATCGTCATGCCGGTGAATAAGGTGCGTCGCGCAGACCAGCGTAACAAGATCCAGCTGTGAGGGGCAGCTCGTGGTGAACATCCGCTTTGTTTTGTTTACAAAGGTGACGTCTCAATCACTTCTTGTTCTTTCTGAAGTCAACCATTGCTGCATTTCTGTGTCTGTAAATAATAAATATGGAACTTAGCTTGTAATAGCGCGGTACATGTACCGTGCTAGTACAAGCTAAGTTCATGGATGACCAACTCGCCCGAACTACAACACTTCTGAAATATAGAACGTTTGAGCGAAGTGCCCTGCACGGCGGTCGAACCGAACCAACGTATGCTCAGGCTGATAACTTTGGTCGTCTCGTCTACCAGTGTCAAGATGATCGAGTGCATCCAGCGAGCACCGATATGACAGAACGAAAGCATTAGAACAAGAAGCGACGTGTTAACCTGCACAATGACGAAGCGGCTCGTCTTTGCCAACGAACAGCGGCGATCCATTGCTTCCGTCGCTCTTGCTCAGGAGGCCTTGCGGTAAGTGAGTAAAACCGTGTTCCGGGCGCGTTTTTGAAGGTGTTTGAGCACTCCACTCCACAGCAATTGTTATTCGACATGCCTTGAAGTTTCGGCCACCACACATACGACGAACGTTGCTTATTTCACTGCGCAAACGTGAACAACGCGGAAACACACGTACAACGACGTAGGAAACCACGGCGGCCGTCTGCTTGCTTTTCCGAGAGCAATGATTGAGTTCGCCGCCTATGGCGCTTCCGTCGGCGCGCACTAGGCGTATAGAGGCAAAAGAGCTTTCAAGATGGAGCCTTTGCCCTGCCATGGTGGTCTAGTGGTTGTGGCTCTCGACTGCTGACCAGAAGGTCGGGGGATCGAATCCCGGCTGCAGGCGGCTGCATTTTCGATGGAGGCGAAAATATTTGAGGCCCGTGTGCTTAGATTTAGGTGCACGTTGAAGAACCCCAGGTGGTCGAAATTTCCGGAGCCCTTCACTACGGCGTCTCTCATAATACGTACTGTACGCGCACGATTGTGCTACACTTAAAATACCGCGCTTGGCCTCGCGCGTCAACCTGGTACGCCTGTGTGCAACAAGTGTGTTGTTATCGTTGTTGCGTCGGTTAATATTGAATTGCAATTGGAATACCGTTTTTGCAAAGGTAAGTGAAGCTGTAAGTAGTTGCCCTTCTATATGCTCGCTACTCCACGAACATTACTTCCAGAATAGCATTTTATGTTGAGCTGCACGTACCAAAGGAGAATCTAGCATACGAGATACACTACACGCGTGCGCATTTCCTGTATAAATCTGAGTAATGCCACGCGTGCGCATTTCCTATATACGTCTGAGTAAGGCCATGCTCAATTTAAAGCGCATGTGCTAGAGGATTGTGGCTTCAATGGTGAAAGTGATTAGATATTCCGAAATATGTGATTGCAATGCAGTTAGAACTTTCTCATATGTTAACGCGGTCTGTGAACAAAAAAAAAAACGCTGTGTGAATGTTTGTTGGTCATTTGCTAAAGTACTTTCACGCATTATTATGCAGCTGTGTGACGGCTGTTAAAACGTTGAGCAAGTTAGAATTTGGTTTCTTGGCCTCGTTGAGTGCTACGAGTGTTGGGCGAAGATAAAAACGCGTGTCTTATGTGCGTTTCTTAAGCAGGCATACAGCCGTAATAGTCATTGTTGTTGTACTGTTCGGGGTGTTCAATAAAACAAGAATGCTGTTTTGTACTGCAACAGTTTTTATTTCATTTGTGTTACAGATCACGCAAACAACTTGGACACATGCACGTAAGAAACGTACGCAGTGCATCGCGCGCACGCATAAAAAGCGGGCCTGTCATTTTAAAACAAATAATATAGAACAATCGACGCAACAGACGGCATGATTGTCTAGTGGAGCAGCGTCGGCAGTACAAATATCAAACCAGAATGAAAAATGAATAGAAAAACGGCGAGTAACGGGCGCTTTGCCCACGGCTTCTATGAGCCGCGCGTATCCACCTTTCGCCACCGTTCGCCGTTGGTGGCGTCACCAGTACAACTGAAAGCAGCAGCGCACGAGGCGGATAGCATCCATCCACCAATCCATGCAAGAGCACTGCGAGAGGAAAGTGTGAAAGATAAAAGGCGCGTTCATATAGCCTCCGTTATGTGTTTGGCGGTAGCTCAGTTGGTTAAACGCCCGCCAGCCATCTTCTCGGACCTAGAGGTCATGGGTTCGACTCCTGTCAACGGGACTTTTTCTTTAGCTTTTTTTGCTTTGCCATTTGATGGCATTCATTTTGCTAACGTATTTTCGTGACGGAAATACGTCATGAAATCTTGGTGGACCCTGGCATAGGACACTTTCATGTTGAAAAAAATAAATAAAATGTGTCTTTAGCTGATCCTTCTTTTAGCCTGACATTTTAACAGCGAAGCTGTTTGAGCTAGAAAACTGTCATCATCATGAACGGGTATGTGCCACAGAATTCGAGCAGATCCCACTACTCAGTGCTACGGCGTCGCCTGTAATAACCCTGAGAACGAGTACAGAGAGAGAGAGAGAGAAAAAAGCAAAGAAAGAAAAAATTAAGAAAGAAGAATACATAGAGACAGAAATATATAAAGACAGAGTAAGAGAAAAATTTTGCCGACAAAAATTCATCACGAGGGGGAATTTGAACCCGCGTACCCTCTATCTAAAGGCGAGCGTCCTAACCACTGGGCTATCCAGGCACGCTTGCAGAGCATAGCATAGCCTTTTATAGTATAGTGTAGAAAGAGGGTGGGAAAGGGAAATGAACGTGAGGAGGAGGGACGTGATGATGAGGAGTAGGGTGAGCAGCAGAAAATCGCACTACTCAGCACCTGGTTCGCTAAGATAGAGAAAGATGTAGAAAGAAATGAGAGAGAAAATCCAGCGAAATAATAGGAATAAAGACACAAAAAGATAGAAAGACTTGGCACGACTAGTGCGAAGCTGCCATACCAGGGAAAGGGAGACGCAACGGTGGACTGCGAGAAGAGCCCGAAGTAATGGAAGCCCTACGCCAACGACGACGTGCCCGTGTATCCATGAGAGGTGCGAACGCTCGGTTCTGGAGTTTGAAGATCCGTGACGTCGCGACTAACCCAGATAAAGCCTATCGACAACCTAGAAGCAGCAATATTAGACTTCAGAATCGTCCCCTATCGCTGTTTCAAGCCTTGCGAGACTTAATTCAAGATTCGCCAAATCTTTTTAATTAGAAGTGGCCCATTCATTGTAATGTTTGTGGTCGTTTCTATTAGTGATCTCTTCATACATTTTTTGCGCTATAGTTGGTGTAGCTGTGCTTTTTGTTATATGTTGCTGTAATTTAGTGCTGATATTTTCTGCTGGCCACGGCACGCCTAGAGTTAACTGTGTGCTCTCTAGGAATGTCAGACCATAATTCCTGTGAACAGAAATTAACATAGAAAGGATAGATACCTTAAGGAACATCATTGCCATTCATCTAGAACTGACCATGTTTTCAAAATAAGAGAATTGCGTACCAGGACAAACCTATTCGCAAAATCATTTTTTGTTAAAACTATTAAAGAGTGGAATAAGATGCTTGAAGTCTCCTGTAAAAAAAAATCACAGCATATCCACGGAGTGAATGATGATGAGTGGGCGAAGCTGCGGAGGTTCATCGGTAAACCGTGAATCTTCCGTGAATTCTGCCCAGTACATCATCACCGACGTGAGATCGGGCGCGTTTATACTAAAGGTTCGGTGAGAGTTATGACGACTTGCAGCTCACTTTAATTTTACATGTGCGCTGTGAATTTTCATTGTTTAGAAAACCATTGCTTTAGAAAACATCTGGCGTCTTTCGTTAAGCAGCTGGCGTCTTTTCGTTTTGCTTTAGAAACATCTGGCGTCTTTTCGTTTTGCTTTTAGAGAAACATCTGGCGTCTTTCGTTGGTTTATTTCATCAACCAACGGCGTTTTGAAAAAAAAATTTTATTGTTTAATCACGCACAGGAGAAATCTCACCAGGCACTACCTTGGAGGTAAACAATGGCTGCTAATGGGAATGAGAGACAGAAGAAGTCGGCTTTTAGCTAACACTTACACTTCTACTTCTACTAACGTTTCCTACTGGAACATGCCAATGGCTGCTAATGGGGAATGAGAGACAGAAGAATTCGGCTTTTAGTTAACGCGCACGCTGCGAATTTTTTATTGTTCAACAACGCACAGGAGAAATCTCCCACCGGCACCACCTTGGAGGTCAAGATCTGGTACTAGCGTTAAGACTGGTTACGCACTACGACGGGGACGAACGGGTGCCGCTTTAAGGAGCTTCGCCCCTAAAATGAAGAATTGTCACTGTTGTAACGCCTTCGGGCAATGCGGGGTAATCTTTGAATAAAAAAGAATAAAAGTTTTGTACGCAGCATTTCGAAATGTGAAACGGTTGCCTATTTAGTGGATGCAGTTTGAAGCATGAATGCTGGAGCCACAAATATTTCTTTAGCTAACTTCTAAGACGTCGCCTTTTGTTCCGAACGTCTAGTCTTACTTCTGTAATGATGCCAGAGCTCTTTGCCAACATTTTTTATGTGAAAATTGATCTAACAGATGCATGTTGTAAGAAAGTTCCTAAATGTTCCATTTTGTGAGCAATGTACTTCATCTTAGAGGTGTGCACTGGCCTGGGCCCGCCCGAAGACCCGGGTCCGGCCCGGCCCGCGGGCCGGGCTCCGGCAACCTGGAGTAAATTTAGTCGGGCCCGGGCCGGGCTCGGGCTAGCGGGCATGTAGTCATCGGGCGGGCCATCCTTGTTCGTGTGCTTTCTTTTGAGGGTAGAAGTACACTTTTTGTGAAAAATAAATATTTGTTTCGTCATTTTTTTCTGAGTTTGGCCATATATGGTTTAATTAGCTGAAATTCACGGCTTTTAACACTAAGGGCTGAAGGAACAGCACAGATATGTAATAGAAGTACATATCTGTGCATGAATTCATCTCATGGAACCATTCAGCGACTGGCGCGATACTGATGACGGCGCGCATAACCGGGACGAAGTTAGCGAGTACATGCGTACTTAATCACTAAGCTCGTGCTCCGAATCAGAACTTCTTGAGTTTTGGAAAGGGAAGAAAACTACTATCCGAAACTTGCCAAACTTGCAAGAAAGATCTTGGCGATTCCAGCTACAAGCGCCAGCAGCTAGCGCAACTTCACTGCTGTAGGATACATAATGCAGGAACGACGCACTCGATTGAAGCCCGAATCCATGGATAACCTTTTGTTTCTGTACAATAATGTTACGTGAAGAGACGAAGACTAGAGGCTGTAAACAAGTGTATTTACAGGAGAGTACTCGGGCAAGGCAGCGGCACACAACAGTCTCCAAATCGTTGTCGTCGTCTTCAGCATAATCGTCTTTTGATGGCTGTCCGCAGCATGGCCCCCGGCGGTAAAAGCACCGTCCCGGAGCTTTTAAAGTTAGTGGTCCGATACACTGGAGTAAGCCTTGAGTCTACTGACGTGCACGATGTCACTTGACGCCGCGGCAGAGGGTGAAGGAGGACTGACCACAGTAATCTCGTAGGTTACGGGTGTTACTTGGCGGATGACGCGGTAGGGTCCTGTGTATTTAGACAGGAGCTTCTCCGAAAGTCCCACATCACGGGAAGGTGACCAGAGCAGCACGAGCGCGCCAGGCGAGAACTGTGCGTCGCGGTGGCGGGCATCGTAGTAATGTGGCTGTGTGTCTTGCAAGGCAGTCAGCCGAGAACGGGCAAGTTGGCGCTCATGGTCGGCAAGTGCTATGGCATCACATGCGTACTCGGTAGTTGGGGTGGCAGCCAAAGGAAGAACAGTATCAAGTGGCAGGGTGAGTTCACGACCGTACAGTAGATAAAACGGCGAAAATGCGGCAGTGGCGTGTCGAGAAGAATCGTATGCGAACGTGACGTAAGGGAGAGCAATGTCCCAGTCATGGTAGTAATTCGACACGTGCTGTGAAGCTTGAATCATGATATGCATGACAGGCATATTATGATTTTCATGTTACCACGTGTCAGTTATGTTCGTCATACAAAAATGTCTCGTGTGAGCATTATTCATATGCTTCATCCTCTCACCTGTAAATGCTCATCATCACCACTTGGGTCTGAGTAGCGGGGCTCAGGCTCGAGATAAATAAAGAAGAGTCTTTCGGCTTGACCGTCATCTCACACTCGTCATACCAGTTTACATATATATCCCTCCATTTAAACGGCCGCGAGCGCCCCGAGACCATGTTATGTAAATCATGCTGCACATGACATAAGCTTCATGATTTGCATGTTAGAACCTGCCATTATGTTCGTCATGAACTCTTGTCACGCCGTACCAATTTGGTATATATGAAATAAGGGAACTGCCGCAAGACAACATCGACAGCATATCCGTCAGGGTTCTGATGAACCGCTCCGTGAGACCTTTCGTTTGCGGATGGTATGAGGTGGTCAGTTTGCGCTGAGTGCCGGAGGAACGCAGAATGTCGGCGATAACTTTAGAGAGAAAGTTACGGCCACGGTCAGTGAGTAGCTGTCGTGCAGCACCATGGAGCAAGATGATGTCATGTAAGAGAAAGTCCGCGACGTCGGTGGCGCAGCTGGTGGGAGAGCCCGTGTTATGGCATATCGGGTGGCGTAATCAGTCGCCACGGCTGCCCATTTGTTCCCGGTGGATGACGTAGGAAAGGGGCCGAGAAGATCAAGTCCAACACGGAAGAACGGCTCTACGGGAACATCGATTGGTTGGAGATGACCAGTAGGGAACATCTGGGGCGTTTCGCGACGTTGACAGGAATCACAGGCAGAAACGTAGCGTCGAACTGAACGGAGGAGACCGGGCCAGTAGAAGCGACGGCGGATGCGGTCGTACGTGCGCGATACACCTAGGTGGCCTGCAGTGGGAGCGTCAGTTCAAAAAGAACTGTTCGGCGTAATTGTCTCGGTATGACTACAAGAAGTTCCGGCCCGTCTGGATGGAAGTTACGACGGTATAGGACACCATCCTGGAGGACGACGTGGCGCACTGAAGCGTCATTGGGCGATGTCTGCAGACGGCGGATGAGTTCTTGCAGCGAAAGGTCGCGTTGCTGCTCGTCTGCGGTGTTCTCGAAAGGAGACAGAGTAAAGATGTCATTGGGTGCGTCGTGGTTGGTGTCTTCGGCCTCGTCTACCGGATAACGGGACAAGAAATCGGCGTTCATGTGTAGGCGACGAGACTTGTAGATGACAGTATAAGAATATTCTTGAAGGCGTAACGCCCAGCGACCAAGTCGTTCGGTAGGGTCCTTCAGTGAGGACAACCAGCAGAGCGCGTGGTGGTCCGTTACGACTGAAAAGGTTCGGCCGTATAAGTATGGGCGGAATTTCGCAACCACCCAAACTAGGGCCAGACACTCACGTTCCGTGATAGAGTAGTTGCGCTCCAAAGTTGTGAGGAGCCTGCTGGCGTAGGCGATGACGCGATCAGTACTGTGCTGTCGTTGTGCTAGTACTGCGCCTATGCCGTGCCCACTGGCGTCGGTACGAACTTCAGTCGCCGCAGAAGGATCAAAGTAGGCCAGAACGGGCGGCGTTGTAAGCAGCCGGATCAAATGAGCGAACGCGGAAGCTTCGGCGTCGCCCCATATAAACGGCACCTCTATTTTCAAAAGGTCAGTAAGTGGTCGTGCTATGTCCGCGAAATTTTTCACAAATCGGCGGAAGTACGAGCATAAACCAATGAAGCTGCGTACATCTTTAACACACTTAGGAATCGGGAAATTCGTAACAGCGCGGATTTTGCCTGGGTCCGGCTGTACTCCATTAGCATCAACGACGTGGCCAAAGCACTGTAATCTGGCGACGACCAAAGCGGCACTTCAACGCGTTAAGTTGCGAACCGGCTCGGCGAAAAACTTGCAGGATTTGCTGATAGGCGTTGTAGATGATTCGCGAAAGTGGGGGAGAACACTATAACGTCGTGCAAGTAGCACAGACATGTGGACCACTTGAATCCTGAAGGAGACAGTCCATCATGCGTTCAAATGTGGCCGGTGCGTTACATAGTCCGAATGGCATCACCTTGAATTGATAAAGACCATCATGTATGATAAAAGCGGTTTTCTCGCGGTCCATATCATCCACAGCGATCTGCCAATAGCCAGAGCGTAGGTCAATAGACAAAAGTAGCGAGCAACATGTAGGCAGTCAAGGGCATCGTCAGTACGAGGTAAGGGGTAAACGTTCTTCTTTTTGGTTACTTTGTTAAAATGCCGGTAGTCCACACAGAATCGCCACGAGCCGTCTTTCTTTTTCACTAAGACAACGGGTGACGCCCATGGGCTGCATGATGGTTCGATGATGTTCTCGGTGAGCATCTTCTTGATGTCTGCTTGAATCACTTGACGTTCTGCGTGTGACACTTGATATGAACGCCTATGAACAGGAGCGGCATCGCCAGTATTTATGCGATGTTTCACGGTCCTATTTTGTGCCAAAGGACGGTCGTGAAGATCAAAAATGTCGCGGTACGAAAAGAGAACGCAGTAGAGGTCGTCAGCATTCTTTGGGGGTAGATCTGGCGCAATCATTCTCTTCAGGTCGTCGAGAACAGATGCGGCGGACTGCGAGTGGTCGGTGTGCTCGTTAGTACCATCCTCCAAACTAACTTATGCTATCGAGGGATCGTCGAAGGCGCTGATATGTGCCAATGATATCCCTCGTGGCAGCACTTGCATTGTCAAGCCAAAATTGACCACTGCCAAACATGTGCGATTGGATGTAAATAGATAATACGGAACGAGGCACTGTAATACCCTAGTAGAGAAGAACATCCTTGACAGGAGTCGCAATGTACTCCCCGTCGGGCACTCGTGAGGATGGTACCAAGTCAACGTAGGTCAGAGCTGTGGGTCGTAAGCGAACGAAGTCTGCGGCGGTTAGGCGAATGGGAGGTGGCGCAGGGTGATCTGGAAGAGGAAGGTCAAGGCGGAGAGTACCGGTAGAGCAGTCTATGAGGGCCGAATGAGCAGAAAGGAAGTCCAAGCCTAGAATTACGTCGTGGGGGCAGTGGACGAGCACGGTGAAAACAACGATGGTAGAGCGATCGGCGATGTCGACTCGAGCTGTACACATTCCAATTGCACAAGCTGTTCCGCCGTCGGCGACACGGACAACTGGCTTCGCGGCTGGTGTTAGATCTTTCGTTCAGGCGAGTCCGAAGATTAGCACTCATCACAGATAAATGGGCTCCCGTGTCGATTGGAGCGCGAACAGGAACATCGTCGATGTGTACTTCAATGAGGTTCATATTGGTCGAAAGGGTCAGTAGCGGATTTGGCAGCGTAGAGGAGCAATGCAGCGGCACCTCCGGGCGCTGCACCATCTAGTTTTCCGGTTGGGAGCGTGCGTTGAAGCTTGGCGAATTGGAGCGACGGGGGCTGGGGTGAAGCGGGACTGCCGGCGTAGGGGCGAAGGTGAGCGTGAGTACGAGCGGCTAGGATCAATAAATACAGTGGCAGTGTGATCTGTACGTGCTGTAGAGGGACGGTAAGAGCCATTGACGCGGTAGTAGCCAGTGAACGTGTACTGTGCAGGAGAGTTCCAGCGACTGCGACAGTGCCGAGAAATGTGTCCAATTCCGGTGGCAGATGAAACATATGGGTCTGTCATCAGCAGTGTGCCATTCCGCGTTGCGGAAACGTGGTTGGAACTGGGGCGGTGAAGGGGGTGCAGTCGGAGGACACGGCCGATAGTCCACGTGATTTACCGAGCAGACAGAGTGGAGTCCCATGCTTGCAATCTCCTGAAGGACAACTGCCCGAATCATTAAACCGGAACTGTAGGGGCAGAGCAGGTGCTGGGCTCACCGGTAGCCGGATAAGCAGCTTCAATTTCTCGTCGCACAATGCGTGTAACGTTGACATCATTGCTTGTAGAACGGGGAACATCGGCACAGGACGACGTCGGCGCGGTGTTAGGCAAGCGATCATACTCCCGAATAATGCGCTTGCTTTTAGCCAGTTCCATGCGCCGGAATTCTTTGATGACCGCATCAACAGTGTACACGTTATTGAATACGAGCAGGTTGAACGCATCATCAGCAATACACTTTAGAATGTGAGCAACCTTGTCCTGTTCCGTCATGTGCGAGTCAACTGCACGGCAGAGGGCCAAGACGTCTTGGATGTACATGACGTACGGCTCTGTTGACGTCTGTGCGCGGGTCGACACGACTTTTTCGCAGCGAGCTAGTGACCATCAGGGTTGCCGAACAACTCTCGTATCTTCTCCAAACTCCAACTCTCGCACCTCCACCAAAATGTTACGTGAAGATACGAAGACTACAGGCTGTAAACAAGTGTATTTACAGGAGAGTACTCGGGCAAGGCAGCGGCACACAACAGTCTCCAAATCGTCGTCATCGTCTTCAGCATAATCGTCTTTTGATGGCTGTCCGCAGCAATAATTTGCGAACGGTTTCGCACTCGGGCGGTCTCGACTTTTATCAACTATAAAGATGTTTATTGGCGGACACTCGGCGAAGATCAACGACAGCGACAGTCAAGGCGGGGCCGACTCTGCGCGAGCTGCGCTCTGTCCGAAGAGGGCAACCCACTAGAAGGGGCCGTAGAAGACGACCCACTTCAGGGTTCCAATAAGCTTCGCTACAATTACTCCGGGTGCGAAAAGGGAGCCGCCTGGCGACCTAACAACTTGTCACAATGAGCGGGTCATGGTACGCCTTGAGGCGCTCCACGTTTACAATGTCGCGCCCTCGACGGCGCATGTCCGAGGATGGATCGGTAGGTTCGATCAGGTAGTTTACAGGGGATGTGCGTTCAACGACACGGTAGGGGCCTTCGTACTTGGGCAGTAGTTTTGAAGAGAGGCCAGGTGCAGTGGTAGGAATCCAGAGCCATACGAGCGCTCCAGGGAGGAACGTCGGCTCAGAAGTTATTCTGTCACCGCTAATGCTCCTCTGTCGCTCTTGGTCATGCGTAGTGAAGGTCTTGGCAAGTTCACGACACTCTTCAGCAAGTCGGGCGGTAGCAGAAATCGGCGCACATTCAGACCGATCCGGCTTGTATGGAAGGATTGTATCGATTGTGTGCGAGGGGTGCCTGCCATACAATAAGAAAAAGGGAGAAAAACCAGTGGTGCTCTGAGCGGCGGTATTGTAGGCGTAGGTGACGAAGGGCAGAATGGCATCCCAATTGGTGTGATCGGCGGCGACGTACATGGAGAGCATGTCGCCGAGCGTACGGTTAAAGCGTTCGGTGAGGCCATTCGTCTGCGGGTGGTAAGCAGTAGTTTTGCGGTGAACAACGTTGCACTCCTTTAGAATGGCTTCGACGACTTCTGACAAGAAGACACGGCCTCGATCACTGAGCAGCTCCTGAGGTGGACCGTGACGTAGCATGAATCGGTGGAGCAGGAAGGAGGCCACATCGCGCGCTGTAGCCGCTGGGAGGGCGGCAGTTTCGGCGTATCGCGTGAGGTGGTCTACAGCAACGATGGCCCAGCGGTTACCAGCGGATGTCAGAGGAAGTGGCCCATACAAATCGATGCCAACACGCCCAAACGGCCGGTCAGGGCAAGGTAGAGGTTGCAGACCTGTCGGCGACAGGTGCGTTGAAGTCTTGCGGCGCTGACAATCGATGCAGGAGCGAACGAACTTCTGCACGTAGCGGTACATCCCTCGCCAAAAGTACCGTTGGCGGATGCGGTGGTAAGTTTTCGATACCCCAGAATGCGCACACTGCGGATCAGAGTGGAACGACTCGCATATGTCAGAACGCAGACTTCGGGGAATTACTAGTAGCCACTGGCGGCCGTCGCCGCTGTAGTTGCGTCGGTGGAGGAGGTCGTCGCGAACGGCGAAATGGTGGACTTGACGACGCAACGCGCGAGTGGGTGGTGTTGCCGACGGATCAGTCAGCAAGTCTATCAGTGAGGCAATCCAGCGATCCTTGCGCTGTTCGGTAGCGATGGTGTGAATGTCGATGGAAGAAACGGCAAGGGGAGACACTCAGCTGTGGGCACTGTCGTCAGGCAAGGGAGAGCGCGACAGGGCGTCGGCGTCAGCATGCTGGCGTCCGTTGCGGTACAGTACGCGGATGTTGTAGTCTTGCAGGCGAAGTGCCCAACGGCCGAGACGGCCTGAAGGATCTTTCAATGACGACAACCAGCACAGCGCATGATGGTCGGTGACGACATCAAATGGGCGACCATACAAATAAGGTCGGAACTTCGTAAGGGCCCAGATGATTGCCAGGCATTCTTTCTCCGTGACGGTGTAATTGGTCTCGGCTTTAGTAAGCGTGCGACTTGCATATGCCACGACATATTCCGGAAACCCAGGTTTGCGCTGTGCAAGGACAGCGCCGAGGCCCACACCGCTGGCGTCCGTGTGTACCTCTGTAGGGGCCGCAGGGTCGTAGTGGCGTAGTATCGGAGGAGACGTCAACAAACGACGGAGCTTCGCGAAAGCGGCGTCGCACTCTGACGACCACGTATTGAGGGGCCCGTTGCTGTCAAGGAGCTTCGTCAGCGGCGATATGATGGTCGCGAAGTTTCGTATGAAGCGCCGAAAGTAGGAACATAGTCCTACGAAACTGCGCAGTTCTTTGACGGACGTAGATTTGGGGAACTCTGTCACGGCCCGAAGCTTGGCTGGATCGGGGAGAATTCCGTCCTTGGATACGACGTAGCCTAGTATTGTCAGCTGCCGTGCTGCAAATCGGCACTTCTTTAGGTTCAGTTGTAGCCCGGCGTCGCTCAAACGCGTCAAAACAAGCCGCAGGCGTTGAAGATGCGTGGAGAAGTCCGGGGCGAAAACGACGACGTCGTCGAGGTAGCACAGGCACGTGTGCCATTTCAAGTTGCGCAGAATGGTGTCCATCATGCGCTCAAAGGTCGCGGGCGCATTACACAGCCCAAACGGCATGACGTTGAATTCGCACAAGCCGTCGGGTGTGACAAACGCTGTCTTCGGTCGAGCGTCATCAGCCATGGGGACTTGCCAGTACCCTGAGCGCAAATCGAGCGATGAAAAGAATTCTGCTCCTTGCAGGCTGTCAATGGCGTCGTCTATTCGAGGGAGGGGATAAACGTCTTTACGGGTGATCTTATTGAGTCGTCGATAGTCCACGCAGAACCGCACAGAGCCGTCCTTCTTCGCAACGAGAACGACAGGAGACGCCCATGGGCTGTTTGAGGGTCGAATAACATCGCGGCGAAGCATGTCTTCGACTTGCTCGTTAATTACACGACGCTCTGCAGGAGATACGCGATAGGGACGTTGCCGCAGTGGTGGTTGGGCGCCAGTGTCGATGCGATGCGTGGCAGCAGACGTGCGGCCGAGAGAAGTTTGCGCGACATCGAACGAAGAACGAAATTCTTCCAACAGGCACAGAAGCTGGGAACGCTGGACCGACGTAAGGTTGTCAGCAATGGAGGAAGCAAACACGTCAGCGGGTGACGAGTCGGATGTGGTAACAGCACTGAGCGTACGGGAGCTGGCACAGTGCGTGTCACCCGGTGCGTCCATAACTTGTGCGTCTTCGAGGGCTTCCGCTCTGCCGAGACATTCCCCTCGCACCAACGTAACAACGTACGGGGATGGGTTCGTAACGAAAATATCGGTGTCGCCCTGAGTGACTTGCACGGTCGCAAATGGCACCAGCAAACCTTTCCTGGTGAAAACGCGGTCAGAGGGAGAAAGGAGTGCAACGGTGTCGGAGAGACCGGTGCAATAGACGGGGACAGCCGTTGACGAGTTTGCAGGAACTGTTGTGTCGTCTTTGACGAGTACCTTGGTCGCAGCCGATGGACTATTCGCCGGCGTCAAATTGGAGAATGGTGAGAGCTCTATTTCGACTGGTGCGCAACGAATTACGGCATCGTGGCGAGCGAGAAAATCCCAACCCAGGATGACGTCGTGAGAGCATGAAGAAATGATGATGAATTCGACGGCGTACAGAGCGTCCTGAATGATGACACGGGCTTGTACACACCGCTGTCGGGTGAATACTTTGGGCGCTGGCTGTACGGAGGGAGAGCCCGGAAAGCGGCGTCGTCACTTTTTGTAGTAGTCGGCTAAATTTAGCGTCCATAACGGATACGGCAGCTCCAGTGTCCACAAGGGCCAATGTGCGCACGCCATCTACAAACACGTCTACTACGTTCGATGGGCTTTGCTGAGGGCTTTGGCAGTTCGATAGCGTCGCAGCCCTTGCCTCTTGGACTGCGACGACTACTTTTCCTGGTCGCGCGCGACCGGACGGGGCCGCATCGGTGACAGTGAGCGGCGTCTTGGGGACGGCGAACGGCGGTTAGATGGAGACGGGCGTGACGTCGGTGACATAGGCGGCGGCGGCTCGTAGTATGGGCGGCTGGACTGGCTGGTGACGGTCGATCCGAATCGAGGCGCCTGCATGCGATTGCAATAGCGGACGACGTGACCGGCGCAACCGCACGCAAAGCAGATGGCGCGGTTGTCGGAAGTGCGCCATCGGCTTGCCGGGCTAGGTCCCATCCATGTCGCAGGACGCGAGGGACGGGGTGGCTGCTGATATGACTGCATGGTGGGCTGCAGTCGTGGCGTATGAACGACGTCGGCGTACGCAGACGGCACACTCTCTTCGAAGGCCTGAGGCCTTGCGACGGCTCCGGCGTAAGTATGTGGGGGAACCACATGAATCGCTGGGGGCGGCCTGGCGACAACTTGCGCGTAACTGAGCGGCACAGTCGCCCGAGGGGGCTGGTGGTATTCCGGCATGACCTCTGCGATTTCCTGCTCAATAGCCCGGCGTAGGGGAGGCAGCAGTGTGCTCGACGGCTGTTCAACAGGCTGCGGGTGAGCGAAGGCCAGTAGAGAGAACTGGCGGGCAATCTCCTCTCGCACGAAGGACTTGATTTCGGCGAGCAAGACGGAGTGGTCCGAAATGGCCGACATGCCTGCGAGGTCGGCGTCGCGTGATGGAGGTCGACGCGTCATCAGCCGCTGCCGGCGCAGCTCCTCATAGCTTTGGCACAGTGTGATGACCGCAGCCACAGTGCTAGGGTTTTTCGCGAGCAACATGGTGAAGGCATCGTCGTCGATGCCTTTCATGACGTTCCGGATCTTGTCAGACTCAGGCATGGTCGAATTGGCTTTCTTGCACATGTCCAGGACGTCTTCAATGTAACTCGTGAAAGACTCGCCGGACTGCTGGGCTCGTTCACGCAAACGCTGTTCAGCTTGCAGCTTACGAACGGCAGGGCGGCCAAACACGTCGACGATGGCGGTCTTGAAAGCGGACCACGTAGTGAAATCGGAAGCGTGGTTGTTGTACCATAGGCTTGCGGCACCCGCGAGGTAGAAAACCAGGTTGCTTAGTTTTCCGGCCTCGTCCCATTTATTGGGTACGCTGACACGCTCGTAAATCGCGAGCCAGTCCTCGACGTCGGTGCCATCCGCGCCGGTGAAAACAGGAGGGTCGCGGATACGGGGGACACCGGGACAAGATGTCGGTGCAGGGGGAGGCGTTTGCTGGGCGGCATCTTGAGTCATGGTAGAGGGCACGGCACGGGATCGCAGCTCCAAGGGCATTGAATGCTGACCGTAGTTGTTTGAAGGGCACAGCACTCTCCACCAAATTATAAAGATGTTTATTGGCGGACACTCGGCGAAGATCAACGACAGCGACAGTCAAGGCGGGGCCGACTCTGCGCGAGCTGCGCTCTGTCCGAAGTGGGCAACCCACTAGAAGGGGCCGGAGAAGACGACCCTCTTCAGGGTTCCAATAAGCTTCGCTACACAACAATTAAAAAAAGAAGCTACAGGGAAGGACGGCATGCTTTTTTCTTAATAAATACATTTTCATTTTTTGTTGCCATCTGCTTTATTGCATCGTTGATCAAGTCGGGCCGGGCTGGCCGGGCCTTGGGTATGACAAGGCGGGCCGGCGCCTGGGTGGCCCGTCCTCTAAACATCATCGGGCCGCGCTGGCCCACCTAACGGCAAGCATCGGGTCCGGCCCGGGCCGGGCCGCGAAATTGCGGCCCGTGCACATCTCTACTTCATCTACAGTGATTTCGCAAGAAAGAAGACTTTGCAGGGCTCGTTTTTCTTTGTTAGACAAAATATTCTCACGTGGTCGTAACGTCGACGAAGGCAGCAGTCAGCACGTCAGAGATGAAACTGTTTATTTGGCCGAACTTGTGGCCGGGAAACTGAAAGCAATACACTGATAGCGGCGAACAGAGCGTCGACCGTCGATCAAATGACAAGCGGTGAAGCGCGTCGGCATTTAAACATGTGCCGTAGAATATTCCAGCGTTATCGCTGGCTGTTGCGGAAATTCTAGAATAAGCTCGAGTGTGCGCACCTTGCGCGCAATCTTAACAAACGATGTACAATGATCACGAACCTTCTCGAACGATGAGGCGCGGTTCGCGCTGAGCGTTGCTTGCAGTCTTTGTGGGCGAAAACCGAATACAGCAAAAAGTGATAATAAGAAACGCACGTGGCAATGCCCCCGTCTGAAAAAAAGCATCGTCCCGATGCTTAGAACAGAACACGGGGCGGGGGCAGTATATCCAACAATAAATAAGAATAAAGCAAGAAAGTACAATAAGCAAAAGTACAGTCCTCACATTCACTAACGCGCGTAATATGGCTTGAGGCGCACGACATGGACGACTTCAGGTCGCGCAGGGCGACGCTGAGAGTTCGTAATGCCGTCAGGGACAACCTCGTAGTCCAGTGCGCCGAAGCGTCGAAGTACCCTTTACGGTCCGAGGTATCGTCGAAGAACCTTCTCACTAAGACCCCGTCGGCGTATTGGCGTCCATACCCATACACGGTCACCGGGTTGGTATTCCATGTGGCGTCGTCGAGGGTTGTAGCGGCGGCTCTCAGTCGTCTGCTGGTTCTTGATCCGTAGGCGGGCGAGCTGTCGTGCTTCTTTGGCGCGCTGTAGGTAGGTGGTCACGTCGATGTTTTCCTCGTCGGTCATGTTTGGTAACATGGCGTGGAGCGTCGTTGCCGGGCTCCGTCCGTAGACGAACTTGTATGGCGTCATCTGTGTCGTTTCTTGTACGGCCGTGTTGTACGCGAAGGTCACGTACGGAAGGATGGCGTCCCATGCCTTGTGTTCGACGTCCACGTACATGGCCAGCATGTCGGCGTTGGTCTTATTTGGACGCTCGGTGAGGCCATTGGTCTGCGGGTGGTAGGCGGTGGTGCGGCGGTTGCTCGTCTCGCTGAATTTGAAGATCGCCTGAGCTAGGTCCGCAGGAAAGGCGGTACCTCTGTCTGTGATGAGGACCTCTGGGACGCCATGACGCAAGACGATGTGCTCCACGAAAAACTTGGCTACTTCGGCGGCACTGCCTTTGCGCAAAGCCTTTGTGTCGGCGTAGCGGGTGAGGTAGTCAGTTGCCACGACGATCCACTTGTTTCCGGTATTGGACGTCGGGAAAGGCCCCAGTAAGTCCATCCCAATTTGCTGGAACGGCCGTCGAGGTGGCTCGATAGGCTGCAGAAGTCCGGCTGGCCGAATGGGCGGCGTCTAGCGCCGCTGACAGTCCCGGCAGGTCTTCAGGTAACGGGTGACGTCGGCGGAAAGGCGCGGCCAGTAGTACTTCTCTGTATTCGTGCTAGCGTGCGAGAAACACCCAGGCGTGCAGACGTCGGGTCGTCGTGCAGAGCCTGCAGGACCTCTGGCCGCAATGTCGAGGGCACCACGAGAAGGCAATCGGCTCGAAGCGGTGAGAAGTTCTTCTTTAGGAGAACACCATCGCGCAAGAAAAAAACGCCAGGCCTGCGCTGAAAGCGCAGCATAGTCACAGCGAAAGCTGGAAGAGCGCCGTTTCTAGAGCGCCTTGTAAGCTCTCTTGGGGCTGCAATACAAGTCACTAGAAAGGTACCCACTATGCCATAAATCACAATTTTTGTGAAGTTGGGAAGCACCTACTAAGCCATTATTCTTCATTCTGCGGAGAAGCGAGGCACCAGCTACACTTCTGTAAGGCATTATGTGCACTTTGTTGACGCGATAACTGATGACGGTGAAGAATTATAGCTCAGCGCTTTGTAATGGGTTGGAAGTTTTAAACGGCCCACCAGTTATGTAATTTGCATTGGGTGACGCCCGGTCGCTATTTCCCTCTCCCGTCATGCTGTATAACATACGTTGACGTGGGAGAGAGACGGCGGGGGGGGGCGAAGAACTTTACTGAGACCCCGAGGAAATGGATCATGCGCTTATGGGCTTCCTTGGCAACCAATACAAGTGCGCTTGCGAGGAACCCACTACGCTCGAAATCATTGTAATTTTACTGAGGCCCCGAGTAAATGGATCATGCGCTTATGGGCTTTCTTGGCAACCAATACAAGTGCACTTGCGAGGAACCCACTACGCTATAAATCATTGTAATTTTTGAGAAGTAGGGCAGCAGGCACTGTGCCATTTTTTGTCATTCTACGGAGAGCCGTGGTAGCTGCTTAACGCATGTAAGGCATTATGCGCACTTCGTTGATCCTGTGCCTGATGACGACGAAGAATTATGGCAGATCCCTTTGTAATGGGTTGGAAGCATTCAACAACCTACTCGTTGCGCAGTTCGTATTGTGTGACGCCTGGTTACAGCATTCGCGTTGTGCGACGCTTGGTGCTTATTTTACTCTTCTATCACGTTATATTGCATATGCTAATGCGGTTCCTTCCCGACTTGTAGCCTGCATAGGACCTTTTTGCAAAGCAGCTTCCAAGCACCGGCATGGCTGAGAGGTTCAATACTGGGCTCCCACGCAGAGGGCCCAGGTTCGAACCTCGTTCCATCCTGGAATTTTTTCTTATTTCGTTTTTTTTTCTTATTTCGAGCGATACTGGTTACGGACACCGGCGGCGGGGCGGCGGACAATACGGCGCCAACAACGGCGGGTGAAATGATCTCATAAAAGCTTTCGCTGTAAAACGACGTCAGTCCCCGCGTCAATACCTTCGGAACAACGGTGGTCCTGCCCTCGAGGTATTCCACAAGGCCCCTGAGTTCTGGGTCCGCTCGCTGTCATTCGGCGAAGTCGTCGGCACTTATGGATCTCAAGAAACAGTCATCCTCCTTGTCGTCCTGCGGCGGTGGGTCGACGGGGGCGCGAGACAGGCAGTCAGCGTCGGAGTGTTTTCTTCCGGACTTGTAAACGACGGTAATGTCGAATTCTTGAAGTCGGAGGCTCCACCGTGCCAGGCGACCTGAAGGGTCCTTCAAGTTAGCTAGCCAACACAATGCGTGGTGGTCGCTCACAACTTTGAAGGGCCTGCTGTAGAGGTAGGGGCGAAACTTGGATGTATCCCAGATGATCGCTAGGCACTCCTTTTCTGTTGTGGAATAGTTCGTTTCTGTCTTCGATAGCGACCAGCTAGCATAACTGATGACCCTTTCTTGCCCGTCAGTCTTCTGCACAAGGACGGCGCCGAGTCCTACGCTGCTTGCGTCGGTGTGGATTTCCGTATCGGCGTATTAATCGAAATGCGCTAGTATAGGAGGCATCTGAAGGCGTCGTTTCAGTTCCTCAAATGCTTCGATTTGCGCCGTTTCCCACTTGAATGGCACGTCGGGCTTCGTGCGGTGAGTTAGCGGCTCGGCGATTCGTGAAAATTCCTTGACGAAGCGCACGTAGTAGGCGCACAAGCCGAGAAAACGGCGCACGGCTTTCGTGTCGGTGGGTGCCGGGAAGGCAGCGATGGCAGCTGTTTTCCGCGGGTCTGGGCGAACACCATCCCTGCTGCTAACGTGACCCAAGAACAAGGGCTCCTCGTACGCGAAGCAGCACTTTTCAGGCTTCAAGGTGAGGCCGGAGGTCTTGATTGCTTCTAGTACAGCTTCAAGGCGCCGGAGGTGTTCGTCGAAGCTTGACGCAAACACAACGGCGTCGTCCAAGTACACGAGGCACGTCTGCCACTTCAAGCCAGCCAGCACTGTGTTCATAACACGTTGGAATGTCGCAGGTGCCGAACAAAGACCGAAAAACATGACCTTGAAATCGAACAGGCCGTCTGGCGTTATAAAGGCCGTCTTTTCACGGTCTCTCTCGTAGACTTCAATTTGTCAGTAGCCGGTCTTGAGGTCTATCAACGAAAAGTACTTTGCGTTGTGGAGTCGAACCAGGGCGTCCTCTATCCGTGGAAGAGGGTGCACGTCCTTCTTCGTGATTTTGTTCAGGCGACGATAATCGACGCAGAAACGTAGGGTTCCATCATTTTACCTCACTAACACTACGGGAGACGCCCACAGATTCTTGGACGGCTGGATGATGTCGTCGCGTAGCATCTCGTCCACTTGATTCTTAACGGCGTCCCTTTCTCGCGTCGAAACCCGGTAAGGACTCGGCGGAGTGGTCGAGCATTTTCTTCCGTTATGATACGGTGTTTAGCAAGGGGCGTTTGTGGGACCCGTGATAACGACGAGAAACAGTCCTTGTATTTCTCCAGAAGACATCGGAGCTGTTGCTGTTGGCGTGCGGGAATGCTTGGGTTTATGTCGAAGGATGACTCAGGCATTGCGGTTGTCGTCGTAGATTCGCCAGAATCTGAAAAGGCAAACGCATCGCTGACGGCCAAGATTTCTTCGATGTATGCAATCGCCGTGCCCCTGCTCAGGTGTCTGTATTCTTGGCTGAAATTCGTTAGCGTCACGCCTCCTTTTCCATCGCGCAACCGAGCAATGGCTCTTGCGACGCAAATGTCACGATCTAGCAGCAAACGCTGATCACTCTCGATGACACCCTCGATGCATTCAGCCGTTTCGGTGCCGACGGGAATTATGATGCTGGATTTAGGGGGAATGGTGACTTGATCCTCAAGCACGTTCAGGGCATGGTGACGTGAGTTCGTATACGGCGGTGTCACTTTCTCCGACGATAGGGTTATGGACTTGGTTCTTAGGTCGATGACGGCGCCGTGATGGTTTAAGAAGTCCATGCCAAGTATGACATCCCTCGAGCAATGTTGCAAGATTACGAAGCTCGCAGCATTAGTGCGAATATTAATGGTGACTCTCGCTGTTCAGACTCCAGACGGCGTTATTAGATGGCCTCCAGCGGTCCGGATCTCGGGGCCTTCCCAAGCAGTCCTAACTTTCTTCAACATTGCGGCGAACGGCCCACTGATGACGGAGTAGTCGGCTCCAGTATCGACGAGAGCGGTGACGTTGTGGCCGTCGATCAGAACGCCGAGGTCACTAGTTTGTCGCCTTGCGTCGCGGTTAGGTCGTGGCGTCGGATCTCGGCTGCGTCGGTTTGTTTCGCTGCTTCTATGTCGCGTCGTCAGATCTTCGGTGCGCGAGGTTTCGTCGTCAGGAGTGTGTCTGGTTCGCGTCGGGTTCTGAATGTTTCGCCGCGGTGTCGTCGTCGTCGGCGGCGGAGGATCTTCGGTAGTTCGTCGTACAGCAACCGCACCTCCATCGGTAGCTGCCCATAGTTTTCCGGAGATGGGCTCGCGGAACGGCCCCGGTTAGGGCCGCTGTACATCTGTCGTCGCTGAGGGGACCGGTAGCGCCCTGGCGATGGCGAACGCGAGGTACGTCGAGGTGCCCATTCAGTGGTGGCCAAGTAGTCGGCGATGTCACGTGGCAGCTCACCACGCTGTGGAGGCGGTGCGTTGACGGCGAGGCCACGTAGGCCCATCTGACGGTACTGGCAGCGGCGGTATCTGTGGCCAGCTTTCCCGCAGTGATAGCAGAGCGGTCGGTTGTCAGGGGCACGCCAAAAGTCGGTCTTTCGAGGGGGCGCAGCGTTGTCCTGTCGGCGGGCGGTATGGCGTCTGTGGTGGTGGTGGTGGTGCCTGGCGGCGGAACTGCTGCGGTGGCGCGGCGTCTTGACGCAGGCGAGGAGTGTGGCGGCGGACTGCAGCGGCGTAGCTGATCCCTTGTGGCTCAGGCTGCACTAGTTGAGGTGCTCCCAGGGATTGCTGTATTTCCTGGCGTACGACGTCAGTAATCAAATTTACTTGAGGCTGCGAGGACTCCTCCCGCACGATCGCTCTGATCGTGTCTTGCAGGTCGTCGGATTGCAGCGCTTGAACCTTACCGTAGGTCGTCGTGGCAATCCGGCGGTTGTACTGCCTCGTACGCATTTCAAGCGCCTTTTCGATCGTTGTGTCTTCCGAGACGAATTCCGCGACCGTCTTAGGTGGGTTACGAACAAGGCCCGCAAAGAGTTCCTGCTTGACTCCTCGCATTAGGAAGCGGATTTTCTTCTCTTCAGACATAGTGGGGTCAGCATGGCGAAAAAGGCGGACCATTTCTTCAGTGTACATGCCGATGTTCTCGTTCGGCAGCTGTACACGAGTCTCTAGCAGAGTGTGGGCTCTTTCCTTCCGGACGACGGTCGTCAAGGTGTCCAGGAAATTCATTCTAAAAAGACAGGGCGTGCAAACACGGACACAAGAAAGGATAGCGGCGCGAAAAAGGTCCCAGGTTGTGAGCGTGGCCTCTCGGTTCTCGAACCATGTTCGAGCGACGTCTGCGAAAGCGAAGTACGCGTGCCGTAGCTTCTCGGGATCAGTCCAGTTGTTGAAAAGAGCGACGCGGTCGTACCTTTCAAGCCAACTTTCCTGGTCTTCGAGCGGTGACCCGCGGAAGGTAGGTGGCTCCCTCGGTTGATGTAGCAGCACAGGTGCAGGCGCCATGGGTGCTGTCGCCGTCGTTGATGTGGTGGGCATGGTCGGGGTGTTCCTGCTCTTGTCGGATAGTGGCCTGTGCTCTGGTGGTAGACCTTCTTGCCTATGGCTAGCTCGCTGGTCGTAGCTGGCTTCGATATCTTCTCCGCGACGTGGGCTAGGTTCACGTCCTGACGGGGGCGTCCGGAACGTGGACGAACATAACCTCCACCACATGTCACGTGGTCGTTACGTCGACGAAGGCAGTAGCAGTCACACGTCAGAGATGAAACTGTTTGTTTGGCCGAACTTGTGGCCGGGAAACTGAAAGCAATGCAGGGATAGCGGCGAACAGAGCGTCGACCGTCGATCAACTGACAAGCGGTGAAGCGCGTCGGCATTTAAACATGTGCCGTCGAATATTCCAGCGTTATCGCTGGCTGTCGCGCAAATTCTAGAATAAGCTCGAGTGTGCGCGTCTTGCGCGCAATCTTAACAAAACGATCTACAATGACCGCGAAGCTTCTCGAACAATGAGGCGCGGTTCGCGCTGAGCGTTGCTGACAGTCTTTGTGGGCGAAGACCGAATACAGCAAAAAGAGATAATAAAAAACGCACGTGGCAATATTAATCAGGACAAACATATATCTACGTTCTTTTTTATTACATAGTCTTCGCTGCATGGGCCAAATAATATTTTGTAGTTTTGCTTTCTTATTAGTGTTTTCAGAGCTTTACAGCCAATTTCCACAAACCGCGGTCTTAAGTATGGCACTACCGAACGAGTGTTTGGAACGAAGGAAGACACACCAGGTGCGGACCCATGCCTCATTTGCTTCTTACAATGCTGTATCGGCTGTGGCTCGGTGTAGCGTCTTCTCAGTCGTTCAGCTATCGGATTAGTATGGCAGATGCTCACCATCTAGCCCAACTTGCAGTTCTGTCAAGATTCAGCAAATTTCAATAACTGAAACTGTCTAGAGACTATCGATGATCTCTCGTGCTGCTGTCCCCAATTTCAACATCGCCGTAATCTCCAATGTGTCTTGAGGAGACTTGATGATCGATATTTTACTGAAGTAAAATCCGGCAGATCCCACGCACTGTAGGAATCGATGTAATGCGAAGCAGCCAGCAAAGAGCTGCATACGTCGCCTTGTTTCTCCTTGAGCCAAATGAAATCATTCATGCCATTGCGTCTAATCCACCATATATCGCATGTTTGACATGCACGCATGCATGCACAATCTAGTTTACACCATGATGATGAAACGCATATTCTGGTATATACAATGCATGACCTGTCCTTAATGTTCATCACGCACTCATGTCATGCCACACCAATTTGTTATATATCCAGTTACCAAAACGGCCAGAAGCGCATCATGACAGTGGCATGTAAATCATACTGTACATGACATGCATAACATGATTCGCATGCTAAGACCTCTCGTTTATGTTCGTCATACAGTCACATCGCGCAATACCAATTTTGGTGTATATCATACGAGCGAAATGGCCGCGAGTGCACCATGAGTAGAGCATGCAAATCAAGCCATACATGACATGCATATCATAGTTTTTCATGATACCACCTGTCACTAATGTTCATCATACAGTCACATCGCGCAATATCAGTTTTGGTGTATATCAAGCTAGCGAAACGGCCGCGAATGCGCGCCATGAGCGTCGGATGTAAATCATGACATACATGACATGCATGTCATGGTTTTCATGTCACCACCTGTTATTCATGTTCTTCATGCAGTCACATCGCGCAATACCAATTTTGGTGCATATCAATCTAGCGAAACGGCCACGAGTGCACCATGAGCATGGCATGTACATCACGTCGTACATATCATGATTTTCATGTTACCACCTTTCATTTGCGTTCGTCATACAGTCGCGTCGCGCAATACCAATTTTGGTGTATGCCAAGCTAGTGAAACGGCCGCGAATGCACCATGAGCGTGGCATGTAAATCATAATATACATGACATGAATATCATGGTTTTCATGTTACCACTTGGTATTCATGTTCGTCATACCGTCGCATCGCGAAATACCAATTTTATTATATATCAAGCTAGGAAAACGGTCGCGAATGTATCCTGTGTTGCTTCTAAATCATGTCGTACATGACCTGCATGACATGATTTCCATGTTACCACCTCTCATTTACCTTCAATATGCAGTCGCGTCACGCAATACCAGTTTTGGTGTATATCAAGCAAGCGAAACGGCCACGAGTGCGTCTTGAGCATGGCATGTAAATTGTGTCATGCATGCCATGCATGTCAATGATTTTCATGTCATCACATCTCATTTACGTCAAGTCATACAGTCGCTTCGCGCAATACCAATTTTGGTGTACATCAAGATAGCGAACCGGCCGCGAATGCACCATGAGCATGGCATGTAAATCATGACATACATGTCAAGTATGTCATGGTTTTCATGCTACCACCTGTTATTCATGTTCTTCATACAGTCACATCGCACAATACCAATTTTGGTGTATATGGTGTATATCAATCTAGCGAAATGGCCGCGAGTGCACCATTAGCGTGGCATGTAAATCATGTCGTACATGACATGCATATCATGATTTTCATGTTACCACGTGTCAGTTATGTTCGTCATACAGAAATGTCTGGTCATACCAGTTTACGTATATATCCCTCCATTTAAACGGCCACGAGCGCCCCGAGACCATGTTATGTAAATCATGCTGCACATGACATAAGCGTCATGATTTGCATGTTAGAACCTGTCATTATGTTCGTCATGAACTCTTGTCACGCCGTACCAATTTTGGTATATATGAAATAAGGGAACGGCCGCAACAACCCAAAGGACCGTGTAATGTAAATCATGCTGTTCATGACATGCTTGTCATGATTTTCAAGATATGACCTGTCATATATGTTCGTGATAAGGCCATGTTATGATACAACAATTTTGGTATACATCCGATTAACGAAACGGCCAGGAGAGCACAAAGTCGTAGGCAGCTAGGTAGATAGATAGATAGATAGATAGATAGATAGATAGATAGATAGATAGATAGATAGATAGATAGATAGATAGATAGATAGATAGATAGATAGATCTGCTCAAAGTCGCAGAAGTTCGCTAAGAAATGCTTCGCATTTAAAAAACTTGGCACTCTGGCTTCACATCACAACACCCTAGAAAACCACACCAGTGCTCCTCAGTACTTCAAGGCGACAGAATTAAAGACCGCCTGTGATACGCTCCTGTGAAATGTCTCTGTTGTGAAATGTTGTGAAATGTCTCTGTCTCTTTGAAATGCGAAGCATTTCTTAGATAACCTGAGGCACTTTGACCGTTTCTATCTATCTATCTATCTATCTATCTATCTATCTATCTATCTATCTATCTATCTATCTATCTATCTATCTATCTATCTATCTATCTATCTATCTATCTATCTATCTATCTATCTAGCCACCTACGTCTGGGTGCTCTCGTGATCGCCTGCCTAACTTCGTTTACACAAATATCGTCATGGGAGGGTAAGGCGGTTTCACGAATATGACTGTCTGGTCATGACATGAACAACATGAAAATCCTGTCGCGTATGTCGGCAAACACTTTCGTCTAGGCACGTGTGGTGCATACCCGTATACCACGGCCCGCGGCATGTGGGTATGCGCCAAAGGGGATTGACGATTCTGTCTACCCAGAAATATCAAGAACAGACATCGGTAATTTGAATGCGAGAGCGTTAAGAGAAACCGACATCGGCAGCGTTGACCAAACGAATGCAAAGAATAAAAATCAGGATCCCAGCAGGAATCTAACCCAAGCGTTCTGCGGCACTCAGGTATTCTACCACATAGCCGCGTCAGGCCTTGGAGCTGCTTTGAAAAAAGACCCTATGCAGGTGTAATGGCGGTGCAACGTCAATTTTACCTGCAGTACTGGCTATCTATCTTTACAACAAAGCAGTAAGCATTAAATATGGACTCCTGTAATACAGGCGTCATGTCGGGTTAACGTCAGCCGTGGTTCCAGTGTTGGCTCCGCTTTTATAGCAGTCTAATAGACATTACGCTTGTATCCCTATGCTGGAGAAGCTATATTCAAGCGTTGCTGGACCCCGGAGGACAACGCAAAGAAAGGTACATATAATATTGTGACGTGGTCGTGGCGTTGACGAAAGCAGCGGACGAAGGAAGCAATATTCACATCATCGCACCGTAAAGAGCATTTCGTTTCGGTAATACTGATGTCTGTGTCCTAACTTGAGTGTTCACGTTACGTCAGATGACACGTTACCCTTTTACCGTGGTGCAGTCGACGTTCCTGGTAAAACCACGATGTGCACGCAACTACGACACTTGAGTGCAGTGCAAAACAATGCAGCACGGACAACTTCGCAACTACGACACTTACAGTGCAAAAAATGCAGCAAGGACTACTTCGCATGAAACCGATTCCCACATGGCGTGGCATCTACTGAATTTTTACGCTCCTCTTCCCCTCCCCATGAGTAGGGTAGCAAACTGGAGGTAGTCTAGTTCACCTCCCTGCCAATTCTCTATTCCTTCTCTCTCTCTCTCTCCTTCTTACAAGAAAAAAGTTCAGCGCAAGATGAAGCATTCAGGAAATGTTTCAGCGTGGAAGCTTGTCTTCGTCAGGGCCCTGACGAAGACGTCCCCTTGTCGAATTGTTGGCTTTAGCGACATTCCCTCGTCGACAATGTCTCTTTACTTGATCCTTGTGTTTCATTCAGTAGAGCTGCTTGAGAGGATGCTTACATATTGCAGACTGGCTGTGGTAGATATTAAATGTGTTCTATTGCATTGTTAGTTGTTTAAGAACAATTTCGCTAATGATGAATCGTGAACAAAAAGTTTTGTTCCCGAAGGTTGGATACTGAATAGATGCATTTGAGCTACCGGAATATTTTGCATCATTCTGCCTGCTTCTGTATAATGTAATGTAGTCGCATGGCTTAACACATTTTGCAGTTTGTACGCTTTATGCTGTAGAGGAATCGTTACTGTTTTACATAATAAATTACGACATGACCACTTTCTTCTGTGAAACTGCGAATTCTCACTCTTTGAAAACAATTACTGGTTAAATTACCTGTAATTACTATTGCAGAAAGGGCTTCCAATAAAAGTGCACTAATTTCATGCGAAAAGCGAAAAGAAATATATCCTGCATGACATCTTAAAAACATCTAGACAACTGCTTTTGAAAGACAATGCAGTGAGACATTGCGGGTATCCAACAATCCCTTTTCTAGAATGGGATTTTTCGCGACGTCTTTAAAACATTTTGTAGATGGTCTTAAGAAGGGATGCAAGCTGGATATTAAACAAGATATACGACATTTTCTACAGTCTCAGCTTGTTATCTCGGATAAACGGTTGAAAAACGCCAATGATCTCTTTTTCTGCTTCCTGAGGTGCAATACGAAGAGCACTTGTGTATGAACAGTGCGTAACGTGCAAGTGCATATCAGATAAAGCCAGTAATTTACGGGCCTTAATTTGATTCTTTTCCTGCGGGAGGGAGAAGTGTGTCCTCACAAAAATACCAACCCATGTAGCTGCCGTCAAGGTGTGATCGCAGAAACGGAGAAGTAGTAAAATTTTGCATTCCTCTTTGCATTGCGCGGTTACACGCACCCATTCAATTTTCTTATTAAATTGAGTTCAGCGACATCTCTGTTCTTTTCATTTTAGGGAAGGCAGGTGTGCCCTTGCCACATCGTTCTCCATGTTCCAGTTCATTTCTCTGTACAGCATCATTCAATTCCTCTCCGTCATACTCCTCTATCACGTAAGTACCAAGGAAGAACAAATTTCTATAACAAGGCTTAGTGTTCTTGTTCGAGTGTTCTACAACGAAGACGGGCCACAGTACCTTGCATAGTTTTGTGTTTGTTCTCTACTTTGCGACGACGACTCTTGTGCAAGAAAAGAGAACTAGTCGACGCCACGCATTCGCACCAACCTCACTTTATGTATATTTAACAAAAAAAGGAGGGGCTGCATGTTGCTGTCAAGCAGCAGGTACACGCAACTGGGGCTGTACAGCGTACGCTGCGCCAGTGCAATTACAAAGTGCCTCTGAATGGTGCATTCAGACTGCGGTCCGTATCCGGATTGGTCGTGGACGCGGATGGCTATTCTGCGGATAATCCGCCTGTAGGCCCATCCGCACGATGGAAGGGATCCTATCGGATGACAGCCAAATTACTCGTGACCACAGCTTCTGTGATAGCTGCCAGCAGATGGGTTTGAGAGGATTCAACATCATGGACGCCGACCGAAAATGTCACTGGCATTTTCGAACTAGCCGAACGTCAAACATTGACGAGGACTGCAGTTTCCTTCGGTCAAAATGGCTCCCCCGTGGGCGTCTGCGGAAGCAGGCGTTTGGTGTGTAGCGACACCACGGACCCGAGCTAACGGGGGGGTTTCGACCCCCTCCCACGCCTAGCCGTGCGTGGCTTTGCCGTGTCCGGGGAAAGGGGATCCTGGGGGTTGAGCCGACGCCGGGTGATTGGACCGTTAAGGCCCCCTGCAGAGGCAGCACACCTCTTTGGCCCCGGCTTCACATAGACGGCACCCCTGGGCTGACCCACCCAGGGGAAAACGGCAGTCGCCTTTTCCTGTCTCTCTCCCTCCTCACATCTTCGTCTTTCTCTGTCACTTTTGATCTGTCCTGTCTTCTCCTCACTTCTTTTGACTTCCATTGTTCTGGGCAGCAAAGGTTAACCTGGAGTAAATAACCAACCTTGGCTAGATATATTAGGTTATAGCAGCGATGCGTGGCTGGCGTCTCCACTTGTTGGGCTCGGTGGCGGGTGGCCACCATCGCTGCCGAAATTTTCACGTTTTATATGGCACATATTGTCCCTTCACCAACTGATCGCTCCCTCAAACGGTGGCGCACCGATGAAACGTTAACGTTATCTCAGCAACAGAAACAATCATTTCCCAAATACCATGTCATACGCAGTCAACATGAAACTAAGTCTCCATTCCACGTTGCGAAGTGTCTCAGAGAAACAATTGGAACTGGTTACAAGATCACAAGAATGGCAGCTGGCGATTTACTCCTAGAAGTACGAGATAAGCAGCAGTACGAGAAACTGGCACACCTTGTTGCTTTCGGAAATTTCCGGATATCTGTGAGCGCACACCGGAGCATGAACAGTGTCAAAGGTATAGTGTACGATGAGGAAGAACTACTAGATGGATGGAAAGACTCAACTGTCACTCATGTGCAACGAATCAAGGTAAGGCGCGACAACGCTTAAATACTGACCAAGCATTTGATCCTTACTTTTGCCTGCAACACACTACCCGAGAACATAGAAACCGGCTACGTCAAACTTCCTGTAAGGCCTTTCATTCCAAACCGGCGGCGATGCTTTAAATGCCAAAGGTCTGGTCACGCGTCTCAGAGCTGCAGAGGAGAGCTTACCTGTGGAAAATGCTGAACGACGGGTCCTTCTGTTGATGACTGCGCTAGCGATGAGACTCGCTGCGCGAACTGTGAAGGTGATTACCCTGCGTGCTCCAGGGCCTGCCCGGCCTGGAAGAATGAGAAAGAAGTACTCACGATAAAAGTGAAAGAAAACATAACGTTCCGCTAAGGACGACAGCGAGTTTCATCGTCATTTCCACCAAGAACATCTTTCGCCGAAGTGGTGCGACGGAGGGCAGCACCACAACGGCCTATCGCGGTTGCCCGGACCACGCGCAGCGTGCCGAGGCAAGCGCCCCCCGCCCCAATGGTAGGAGCAGCGAAGGCTGCCCCGCCTACTTTGAATCTGACCACACCGGTGGCCACTACAAGCTCCGGCACCATAGAGGCCAAGGACAGCACTTCGCCCTCCGGTGCGGTGGCGTCCAAGACTTCGTCACACGAGACGAAGTATCCACCTGCCAAGCCAGAGATCCCGGCGACTTCAGAGACGTAGGGTCTCACGATCACGCCTCGCCAGGCGAGGTCGGAAAAACAAGCCAACAGCTCGCGTACGCGGGCGTCCAGTGCCTCACTCGAGGCAATGGACACAACTCCGGTGCCCTTGGCACCGAAAGAGCGGCGTAGCTCTCTGGAGCGCGCTAAGAAAACCAAAAAGCCGATAATGGGGCCCGACGACGGCCCTGCTACTTGAGCTCTAACTTTCGACCTAAACAACATTCACTTCCTTTTCGTACACACAGCACTACCTAACTTCCAACATTGAAGCACAAATTATACAATGGAACGTCAGAGGAAAGAAGGAAGAAACAAGCGGAACGTCAGAGGACTCCTTAGAAATCTCGACGATGTCCAAGAACTTTTACACAAACATCAGGGGCGTAGCCAAGGCAGGGGGGGTTGGGGGGTTCCACCCCCCCCCCCGAAATTTTTCAGTTTTGCTTGTGTACATATACACGCACACATACAAACGCACGCACGAACATACATAAAGTATGGTTGAACCCCCCCCCCCGAAAAAAATTTCTGGCTACGACCCTGACAAACATACACCAAAGGTGCTGTGTGTACAAGAAACACACTTAAAATCCAAACACACCAACTTTCTACGCAATTACATTATTTTCCGGAAGGACCGAGATGACGCCGTGGCGTCATCCGGTGTTGTAGCTGTTGTAGTTAATCAAGGAGTAGCATGCACACATATACCACGTCGAACGTCCCTTGAGGCAGTGGCTGTTCGAGCGGTTCTTTCGAACAAACTCGTCACCATTTCCTCTCACTACATACCTCCACACTACCACCTCGAGTAACATGAATTCCAGTCCTTAATAGATCAACTTCCTGATCCCTATCTGGTACTTGGGGACTTTAACGCACATAGTGGTCTTTGGGGTGACTCTCGCTGCGACGCGCGAGGTCGTCTCATTGAACAGTTGTTCCTTTTCTCTTCCGGCGCATGTCTCTTGAATAAAAAAGATCCCACATACTATAGCCTCGCGAACAATACCTACTCGTCCATAGACCCAGCATCACATCTCCCTCACTTCTTCCCCTACTCACGTGGACAGTCATTAATAATCCCTATGGAGGTGACCACTTTCCTATAGCTCTGAGCACCCCAATAGCTATTGAATGTCCTGCACAGGTTCCCAAATGGCAAATTGACAAAGCCGACAGGAAACAGTTTCGTAAAGTGTCTCTCTTAAGTTGGACCAATATGCGTGCTTTAAGCATAGATGAAGCTGTAGACTACTTTACAGCTTTTTTGATTGATGCTGCAATGAAGTGTATTCCACAAACAGCTGGACTGCCCAGAAAGAAGCGTGTGCCGTGTTGGAACACTGAGTGCAGAAATGAGCGCAAAAAACAAAATAAAGCATGGAGGCTGCTTCGGGACTCTCCGACAGCCGAGAATCTGGACACGTTTAAGAACATAAAGTCCCAAGGCAGGAGAACACGCCGACAGGCGAGAAGGGACAGTTGGCAGAAGTTTTTATCGGGCATTGATTCATATACACAGGAGGCCAAAGTGTGGAACATGGTTAGCAGGGTAGCAGGCCGACAAGCACATTCACTTCCTCTAGTAAACACACAAGGTGACAGCTTGGAAGACCAGGCGAGCTTCCTAGGCGCACAGTTCGAACAGGTGTCGAGCCCGTCGCACTGTTCTGAAGCTTTCCGACGATACAAAGCAAGAATCGAAAATAATTCACAGCATATCCACGGGTGAATGATGAAGAGCTTGGGCGAAGCTCCTGAAGCAATCATGGTTGCACCATGAAATCGTCAGTAGTTTCGCCCAGCAGTAATCAAAGCGATAGCCCAGTACATCATCAAAGATGTGACAAACACTGTATATATTTATACAAGAAATTTTATTAATCGTAAGTGGTAGCTTCTGTTCCCCCTTCATTATAACGGCTTTATTGTCGGTGAAGTGATGGGTCGGTGATAGACCGTAGTGGGATATTTTCAAAGACGAAGCAGTGGGCAGTTCGCAAAGGTGGCTTCCTTTCCCCCTTCATTATAACGGCTTCATGGTCGGTCAAGTAATGGATCGGTGATGGATCGTAGTGGGACGTTTGCAAAGACGATGTAGTGGGCAGTTTGCAAAGGATCGGTGATGGGTCGTAGTGGGATGTTTGCAAAGACGAAGGAGTGGGCAGTTTGTATTAATTGACTAATATCGTTAGGTTTTTTTTTTCATCTCATGCAGGTTCGATTTATTTGCTTGGTTCTCTCTGCTTGAAATCGCACTGATGGCCAGGAATTCTTCTGGTCAGGATCGTTCCCCGTGGACGGCCTCTTTGCATAACGATGACTTACCTCTGGACCTATTTCTCCGCAGTGGTGTAAGCAGCATTCCCGTCGCTCTGGTACCCTTGGGTGGGCACTTCATTAAGTTGAATAACCCCAAGGCGATTCAGGAACAGCTCCATGCAGTGACTCCAGGCTACCAGAGTATCACCGACGTGCGGCAGTTTGGTCGTGGTGGAATTGTGTGCCGATCGCCAGACCAGGAATGTGTAAAAGACCTTCTAAAATGTTCCTCCTTTGCATCGATCCCGGTGAGTGCGTATATACCACCACATCTGGCCTGTACTAAAGGCATCGTAAGAGGTGTAGACGCACAACTGAGCCCTGCTGAGACACTTGAAAAGCTTTCTGTGGCAGGAGTAGTGGCTGTCTATCGATGCAATCGAGCTGTAGACAACAAGCGAGTCCCCACGGAGTCAGTGATTGCGACTTTTGCTGGTACTTCATGTCCTTCTGAAATTAAAGCATGGCCCTTAATCTTCAGAGTGGATCAGCTTGCGTCTCGTCCATTACAGTGTAGGAACTGTTGGAGATTTGGGCATAGCGCCGGCGGATGTAAATCAGACGGTCGATGTTGCAGATGTGGCGACGCCCACTCAAATCGAGAATGTACGGCCCTAGAAGACATGTGCTGCTTGTGTGGTGGACAACACGCTGCTGACAATGCAGATTGCCCAATTAGACAGCAAGAAATGCAGGTCCTAGAAATTGTAGACAAACGACGGTGCTCTAGGAGAGAAGCCATTGCTACTGTAAAGGAGAGGTTGCATGGTTATGCTGGCGTTACAGCCCGCCAAATGTACACTGAGACGACTATTGCACAGGCGGTTGAGATAGCTGTAGAAAAAGCTATGGCTAAGGTAATGGATCAAATAGCAATTAGTATTACCGAGTGCATTGCTCAAGCTGTCAGTAATCAAATTGCTAAGCTTCTAACGCCAGCACCAACAGGCACTCCGGAGTCCCCTCAATTGCTAAATGCAAGTGAAGATAATACACTGTGTAAAGATAAGGAGAATGCTGCCGATACCATCTGTGGCTCCCCAGCGTGTCATTCGGATGTTAGTCAGGAACATTTGCTTGACCTGCATGTGGTCACAGATGTCGCTCTTGAGGCCCGGGCTCAAAAACGCAGCCGGTCCCCGTTGAACAGTGCTGCTCCCCCTTCTCCTCAGACTAAATCAAAAAAGCTTCCGCCCAGTAAAGTTCTGAAGGAGAGTATTTTGGAGAAAGTTATCTCCACAACAATTCTTCAGCCAAAATAGGATCCCTGAAAGTTTTACAGTGGAATTGTCGCTCGATATTTGCTGCTATTACTGATTTGCATTGTCTTAGTTCTCAGTTAAATCCTCACTTAATTCTAATACAAGAATCTTGGCTTTCTCCAGAGAACAATTTTTATTTTAAGAATTATCGTTCGTTTAGATTAGACCGCCCTTCTCGAGGTGGTGGCATAATTACACTGGTATCAAACAGGATTTGTCACAAAGCAAAGTTGACATTAAAACTGCTCGATCCAGAATATGAAATATTAGTTATAAGCATAAAATTTCCGTCTGGTCAGAATTTTTCAATAGCCAATGCTTACTTCCCTTCAGGCGTGCACGACACCCGGCCATTGGACACGATAATTGGCATGTGTGGAAGAAATTTTTTATTAGCAGGAGACTTCAACTCCCATCATGTTACTTGGGGTTAAAACTGATGCGTGCGGCAGCCGCTTGTGGGATTGGTCACAGGATAATCACTTAACATGCTTAAATTCAGGAAGCCCTACGTACGTGAAAGGTCGCATCGCGTCATCCTTGGATTTGACTTTCGCTAGCTCCAGCCTGAATATTTCGGCTTGGTCAGTGGTTGACTGTGCTACAAATAGCGACCACCTGCCGATAACATTTGAAATATTAAGTCCGGTTGTCCCATCAGTTTCGAACGCGCATAAGTTCATTAATTACAAAAAATTTAAACAATCACTGCTTTCTTCACTCGCTTCAATATCCCATATGAGCACGAAGTCGAAAGCGTTGAGCATCTGCTCGGTTTTACAGAATTCTCGCGAGAAAGCTGAATTCGTGGTCTCGTCAGTTGCACACAATCCTAACTCTCCTTGGTGGACTGACGATTGTTCTAGGGACTACAGACGTAGAAAAGCATCCTGGAAAAAGTTGCTGTGCAATCAATGTCCTCAAAATTGGAAGGACTACCAGTTCTACGCTGGTGTTTTTAAAAGAACTGTTTTGAACGCAAAAGAAAATCACGATATTCGGACTTTCGAGTACCTTTCTAAATCTAACAATAAAGGCGCATTATATAGATTCCTGCGTAAAAAGAAAATGATTCCACGGCCTATCAATGCAGATTCTATCAGTTTGGCTCCGCAAGAAATAAAAGAATCGTTGGAAACAATTGCTAGAGGGCTAGAACATCGTTTTTCCTCTCAACTATCACTACCTCCTTTGCAAGCATTATTTGATGAAGATTTCTCAGAAATTTCCGGTTCGGAATTATCAGAGATGTTAGGTAACTTACCATCAGCTGCTCCTGGCCCGGATGGAGTCACGTCTTCAATGCTGAAAATGCTAAATAAGGAATCCCAAGTGTTTTTATTGGATGTAATCAATCACTCACTAAGAATGGCATGGCTACCATCAGATTGGAAATTAGCTAAGGTAATACCATTACTTAAGATTCCGGGTAAGGGGTATGTATTGGACAACATTCGGCCCATTGCGCTTACTTCAAATTTTGTAAAATTAATCGAGAGACTGTTAAACACCCGCATAATAAATTTCATTAATGAGAGACAAATATTAAATGCAGCACAAATTGGGTTCAGATCAGGATGCTCTATATGGCAGGCCCATATAGATCTCGAAAGTCGTATACTATTAGCTAGGCGTGAAAGAAAATATGCAGCGTTAGTCACTCTTGACATCGAAAATGCATACGACAGCGTTGAACACATCGTTTTAATCAATCGGCTTCACAACCTTAACTTTCCAGAATATATTCAGGCGTGGATTGCGGAATTCTTAAGAAATAGAGCATTCTATTGCTTCCAAAACGGCATCCCGCAAGGCGCAGTTCTTTCCCCTGTATTATTTAATATCCTAATGAGTTCTATCCCTCTACATGACGATGTCCACACTTATGTATATGCTGATGACATCGCATTTTTTTCATCAGCAGGTGATATTCACGAACTGTTCCAAATATTAGAGTCATACTTGTCAGCACTAGAAAGCTGGCTTGATAGTATACATCTACATTTGAATGTCAGTAAATGCGCCGTGCTAACATTTCCATTAAAAGACCCTATCCATATGTCACTTTCCTATCATCTCGAGCCTATTGCACAAGTAGAGAAAGTAAAATATCTCGGTGTAATATATGACCGATCTATGACTTGGAAGGCTCATATTGAAAACATCGTAACAAAGGGTGTTCGAGCAGTCGGACTATTAAGGAAGATCAGTCATTGCCGATTAGGTATGAGGAGACATACACTTACATCAATATACTGCATGTATGTTCGTCCAGTGCTTGAATTCGGGTGCATATTATACGCTGGGGCTGCTGCTTACAAGCTTCATCCTCGTGTAGTTCTCGAGAGACAAGCTTTGAGATTATGCCTAGGTCTTCCTAAATTTGTTGCAATAAAGGTCCTGTATATGGAAGCTAGACTCCCCTCACTTGCTACCCGGTTTAAATTGTTAGCAGTACAGGCATTTCTAAGGCTGTATGAATCCCCCGTTAGACGTTCCGAAACAGTTTTTATTGCACGTCCTGACTTGTAGTTTGGATTATATTGGCCGCGATTTCATAAGCCCCAAATTTTAGTTATAGAAAGCCTTCTTGACAAAATAAACGTTCAAATTAATGATCTGTGTATAATCAGTAATAGTAACAACTCTATTAAAATACAGTTTGATGACATTTTTCCAAAAAATGCAAAACTAATGTCATACCGATTATTAAACGATATATTAAGTGATTACCTGGAGCATATGCCAATTAAGACAGTGATAGCGACGGATGCTTCCCAAAATGAAGAAAAATGTGGAATTGGGATTTTCTCTCCTACTCTAGACTGGTCGTTTTCACTTCGCCTTCCAGATTTTGTGCCCATCTTTGTAGCAGAATTTTTAGCCATCAGTGTAGCCTTACGTAAATTAGAAGCATCAATAAGCTCCGCAATAATTTTGACGGACTCACTATCAGTATGTTCCTCCCTCACTGCAAACGAGGACTCGTATGTTTTGGATGCGTTCAAATTATTAGTTCCACTGCACATAAAGTTCATCAAATTAGTGTGGGTTCCTGGGCATAAGGGCCTATTTATGAATGAAATGGCAGACGCGCTAGCCAGGTCATCATTGAATGGCCCGGTAATTCAGGTATTGCCCGCATCCAAATTCATTACAGGTGCTAGATTTAGGAGGAAAATGATGTTAGAAGAATTTTCCGCACCGTCATTAACGACCATATTAGAATTCCAGCATTTAAATCATCAGTGGAATAGTAAAGTATGTCAATCACGAGCAATAGAAGTCGCAATCACAAGACTACGTTGTCAAACTCCCTATCTAAATTCTTATCTACACAGAGCTGGTCTGGCAGCATCGCCTAATTGTCCTTTTTGCGGAATACGTGAGACAACGGAGCACTTTCTCATTTCCTGCAAGAGGTACTCTACCTTGCGCAAAAATACCTTAGGTGTTGTTTTCCGTCTGCTTAGATTAGAATTAAATGAACAAAATGTACTGTCTTTCGGGGCTTTTTCTCTGGGCCACAGTGACGGGAAGATTGCTGATGCATTGCAGGAGTTTCTTAAAGGTTCAAAAAGATTTAGATTGTAAAACTTACCTTTCCAAAATATTATTTCTATTTTCCCCCCAAATTATCGGTTTTATTGATTCAGTTCTATTCTATATTATTATTAGTAGTCTAATTTTAACTCTAATTCATTTATACTTCTTTCGTATTAATTAAACAAAGTTTGAACTTCAATTTCAATTTTTCCTTTAAAAACTAACCGGTTCTTGGCCAATCCCCCAGTGTGGGTATGAGCCACAGCTTCCAGGCTCTACTCTACTCTACTCTACTCTACTATACTCCCCTAAAAGAGAAACTACAGCGTAAATCCACAAAACACGAAGCATACAATGAACCTTTCTGCGTGGGTGAGCTACAAGCATCGCCTAATTCCTGCAATAATTCCGCCCAGGCTCCGACCGTGTTGTATATGAAATGTTGAAACACGTGCCATCTGAAACCCAAAACACCCTCCTTTCCCTGTATAATACAGTGTGGTTTTCCGGCGAGATCACCTCGGCCTGGAAAGAAGCCATTATTATTCCGATTCTAAAACAGGGCAAGGACCCATCCTCCGTTGCGAGCTACAGGCCCATTGCACTGACAAGCTGCCTCTGTAAACTCTTGAAAAGATGTAAACCGTCGACTTATACATTTCCTCGAAGCAAACAAATCACTTGACCCATACCAGTGCGGTTTTCGAGAGGGTAGATCTACCTTTGACCACCTTATCCGTATCGAGGCGCAAATTCGCGACGCTTTTGTCCACAAGCAATTCTTCCTTTCGGTGTTCCTCGATATGGAAAAGGCCTACGACACCACATGGCGCTTTGGAATATTAAGAGACCTATCCCATTTAGGTGTACGCGGGAGAATGCTAAATATATTATAAAGTTACTTGTCCAATCGAACATTCCGTGTTCGAGTGGGGAATGTCTTGTTCCGCACATTTGTGCAAGAAACAGGCGTGCCGCAAGGTGGCGTACTGAGTTGTACACTTTTTGCTATCAAAATGAATTCTTTGCGTTTGTGAATTCCGCGCAACATGTTTTATTGCACATATGTCGATTACGTGCATATGGTTTTAAATCTTGCAATCTTACAATGTGCGAGCGGCAGGTGCAACTTGGCTTGAACAAGGAAACCAAATGGGCAGACGAGAACGGGCTCAGCCTTAACCTGCAAAAAAGCAATTGCGTATTATTCTCAAGAAAGAGAGGCCTCCATCCGGATCCGGACATTAACCTGCATGGTCAGCGACTACCTGTGAAAACGGAGCATAAATTCCTCGGCGTAATTCTAGACACGAAACTGAGCTTCATATCAGACATAAAGTATGTAAAGAACAAGTGCACAAACACCATGAATATTCTAAAGGTATTGTCACGCACTACGTGGGGTAGTGACAAGAAGTGTCTGATGAATCTTTATAAAAGCCTCATACGCACGCGCCTAGATTATGGGGCGATAATATATCAGTCTGCCACACCAAGCGTGTTGAAGATGCTTGACGCTGTCCACCACTCGGGCTTTCGTCTTTCTACGGGTGCTTTTCGCACCAGCCCCGTGGAAAGCCTCTACGTCGAATCGAACGAGTGGTCGCTCCACCTGCAGCAATCTTACATGTCGTTTCTATACTATTTTAAAGTGAATGCAGACAATGAACACCCCTCACACCCCACAATTAATGATTTATCTAGTTCTGCTCTTTTCGACCACCGTCCTTCGGTGCGACAGCCCTACTCACTTCGTGTGAGGGGCGTAGCTGAGGAAACGGGTGTGTCACTTTTCGAACACTGTCTATTGGCTCCCTGACAAAAATTTGGAGGCACAAAGGAACAAGGACAAGAAATGACAGGACTGGTGCCAAAGTCCTGTCATTTCTTGTCCTTGTTCCTTTGTGCCTCCAAATTTCTTGTCCTTGTTCCTTTGTGCCTCCAAATTTTTGTCAGACCATGCACCAACTAGGCCAAGAACGTGTTTTAGTCTATTGGCTCCCGCTGCACAAGAACCGCCGTGGCGGTGGCATCTTATAGACTGCGATCTGTTTTCATGGAAGTAACGAAACACGCGCCTATTGTACATGTCCGTGCATATTTCCTTGAACTACAACATAAATACACTTGTGCAGAATTCTTTACAGACGCCTCAAAGTCCAATACTTCTGTCTTACGCAGCTGTTGGGCCATCCTTTACAGATTTCGGTATCCTACACCCCTATTCAAGTATCTTCACGGTAGAAGCTTACGAGATACTCGCGGCCGTTAAACACATTCAGCAATTAAAACTACAAAAGGCAGTTATTTACACAGATTCTTTAAGCGTGGTAAAAGCTTTAAAAACTCTGAAAATACACAAAACTCCGTCTTTGTCTCGCTGTATTCTCTTTTATGCACGATCTACGCACTCGAACAACATGTCGTAGTGTGCTCGGTGCCAGGGCACCGCGATATTCAGGGCAACGTGTTGGCGGACCAGCTAGCAGGATCCGCCCACGAAAACAGTTACAGTACATCCTTAGCTATTCCCCCACTAGACCTAAAACACTTCCTGAAAAGGAAGCTCAGAGCCTTTTGGCAGACCACATGGGATAAGCATACACGAAATAAGCTACACGTTATCAAACCGCATCTGGGTAACTCGCCGCCAGTATCGAAATCACGCCACACAGAAGTTACACTCTGCAGACTTAGGATCAGTCACACATACAGTACACACACACCTTCTGTCCGGTGGCGAGCCACCTTTGTGTGATAGATGTGGTCAGCCACTCACTGTCCTTCACGTTCTCATTCAGTGCAAGGAACTAGATGCTATCAGAAAAAAGCACTTTTCATTACCCTACCGACAGCAATTTCCACTTCATCCTTCAATGTTCGTCGGTAGGGATCCGCTTTTTACCTATCAGTCACTGTCTGCTTTTTTAAACGATGTACATAGTGTTCATGTCATATGTCAAGGTGATCCGTAGCACGGCCTCTAAACAGAGGCCGCTGCTGCGGTGAATACATTAAAGGTAGCACTTGCCTCGCGGCCCTTGGACTCAAGGGCATTGACGAGGCATTCGTACTGATGTCATATCTTCATAGTTTTATTCTTGCAACCACTTGTCATTCATTCCACTACACATATTTCATGTCACTTTCATGATTTTATTATATATATATAATATATATATATATATATATATATATATATATATATATATATATATATATATATATATATATATATATATATATATATATATGTGTGTGTGTGTGTTTTATCACGGCCGGTCTGAAGGCGCGCGCTCGCTCCTTCCTTTACGGCCTGCGCACGGGGGGCTGTTGCTACCTATGGCCGCAATTTCGTGGGGGCGCTCCGAGCCAACTGCTCCCTAACTCACTCCCGGCCGTTGCAGAGGCTAGCGCGCGCAGGGAGTGCTCGGCTTCCGACTTGCCGTGGCGCTTTCTGAAGTTACTCTATATGGTACTCATGGTATTAATGTGATAGAAACATGGTAGCAAGTATATATGATGACTCTGGTAAATTCCGCTTTACAGAAGTGGTGGCGCAGGCCGCTCATAAGCCCACTTCTGTTGCTCGGCAAAGCATTGACGCGGTTATAACACCGCCTTGTTTTTTTTTAGGTTTCTGTAACTTCGAGCATAAGTAAGAGGATGAACATTGCATTTGGTTGAGGAAACGGTTTAATCATGGTTTAGGAAATGTTTATTTCAAATGTATGTGCCGGCCGTCGCTGTACTTGAAAATAACAAAATTGCACATTTTTTGTTGGAGGCATCTCAATTCGTGCTTTAATATTGAAACAAATACTTCAAAAAAATGAAAGTCACTGCATAATGGGGACGGCCACGCTGCAGACGAAGCGGAAACATAAACAAACTTTCAGAGAATCCTTTCAATGGGAAACAGAATGTTTTCCTTGGTACTACAACAATAGGCGCATGGAGAACTGAAAAAAATCACTGCTGGTAAAACACTGTAGTGACGATCAAAGTTTAAAGGAGTCAAGTCTGTCACAGCCTGATATGCTTCCGCGAGGGCTTGTGAATAAAACCGGAAGGTCTGTCATTCTGATCTGTTACTTTTTTGTGTAGTTAATAAGAATAATCCGGAGAAACTTCTCAGAAATAATATGAGCCAGCGCTCTCGCGTGACTCTTGTCCACACCTTCCGGACAGTCCAGAAGTGGCGAATCTTCGAGGTATGGCTCAACAGTCAATTGCAGTCTCGAGGATTTTCGTTCGAGGAAGATATTTGACTGCTTTCTCGAAGAACGTCACAATTGTGTCCAGCATTGATAACTCCGGCTTTGGGTAGTGTAGATCATAGGCTTCTTGCTGGCGGAGAAGATACAAAGGACTGCTCGTTTTTTTTTGTCGTCACTAGCATGGCGCATGTTTCGCAACTGACATCAGTGATGAGTTTGGCAATGTAACCACCTACATACACCAAGCCTGAATAGGCAACAGAGTTCGGTGGTTTGCGAGGAGGTTCTCGCAGAGCTTCAAGTTCCTCAATAACGTCTTCCGGAATAGACACCGCCGCTTCTTCAATTTTTTCGTCGCGAATGCCCATGTCTTTTGAAGGTAGCGCCTTTTCCTTGACAATGTGGGTCAAAGCAGCTGTGACGGCTCTTGCGTCTAGCGCGTCATTGCCCCCGCACATTGCCCTCAATTTTCCAAACAATGCCTCTATAGGATCACTGTTAAATTTCTTCGTGAGCACATAGTTCACTCCTTTTCTCAGAAGAAATCGGACTGTCTCCACTGTGGACTTTGTGGTGAAAAGCAGGGCAGTGTACGTCTCGTCTGTAAAGTTTCCAACGCCAGCGGCGACAGAAGAATCCTGGATGCGCTTAATGTAGCCTGAAAATTCATTTCCAGCCACAGCAATCTAAGCACACGGGCCTCAGGCATTTTCGCCTCCATCGAATATAATGTGGTCGAGTCTTAAAAAAATATTGTTGTTGCTAGTAGCGCTGCGTGTGCGTCTTCTATTGCCGAGTGCCGAGAAAGGCAGACTGTCCCCACACGCACCTGTACTTCCTTCACCGCTTGCTACAACCGAAAGAAGTAATTAGCACAAGAAATTGGCCGGGAACAGCTGGTTTACAACACGAAGCGCATGCGGCGAAACGCGCTTTGGGCGGTTGGCTCGCGACGCCCTCACGCGGAGCGCGCCGTCGTGACTGTATAGAAAAAGTTCCATTGTACTCCCGGCGGCTGCTCAGGCCGTAAGGGAAGGAGCGAGCGCGCGCCTCTAGACCGGCCGTGGTTTTATATATATATGTTTTACTTTTAAGGCCCTCATATTTTCTCCTTGATTACTGAACCTTACATACAAGGACGCGTGCTAACGCACTCGGCCACGCTTCAAACACCTAAAGCCTTTCTCTTTGCATCGACATAAAACGTTTACCTGCTGATTTTGTCTGCTAATTGCCCGCCAATCTGTGACAGACAAAAATGCTGTATTGTGGAGTTAGTAGCCTGTAAGAGCGGAACTTGCTGGGTGTATACATCGTCTGCTTTCCGCTGCTTTCTTTTGTGCGTAGGTGCATATTATCACGCGTAAAAAATATTTATTTCTTCAACCTGCGTTCTTTGTACTACTTTCGCTGTCTTTGGGGTTTGAAATGGAAAGCATTTCTTAAAAAACCACAGGAATTTCAACCATTTCAATCAATCAATCAATCAATCAATCAATCAATCAATCAATCAATTTATCTATCTATCTATCTATCTATCTATCTATCTATCTATCTATCTATCTATCTATCTATCTATCTATCTATCTATCTATCTATCTGTCTGTCTGTCTGTCTGTCTGTCTGTCTGTCTGTCTGTCTGTCTGTCTGTCTGTCTGTCTGTCTGTCTGTCTGTCTTGTCTGTCTTGTCTGTCTGTCTGTCTGTCTGTCTGTCTGTCTGTCTGCTATGTATGGGAGCTCTCGTGGTCGTCTCCTCAACTTGGTATATACCAATATATGCATGAGATGACAAGAGTGAAGGACGAATATGACAGGCAACGACATTAATTAATAACATAACGTGGCCAACAGTAGACAAACAGCGTTAAGAGACGGGAAGAAGCAAGGACACAGACCACGGTGTTTCTCTACTGTTAATCATGAACGAACCAGTCCAAATGCGGACCCTACTGCAGTTCATAACATTGACGTCACTTACGTCATGAAACCCAGGAGCTACGAAACCGGGAGGGGGGGGGGGGGGCGGTGGTGGCCGTCGGCTTCACAGGATCAAATCCCGTCGGGGCATGCTCCCACACTCAAAGCTCTTCCAGCATCCCCCATCCCTTACCTTCTTTCACATAGTACCACCCAGCCTCTGACTTCTGACACTCTCTTGGTCGGTACTTTGTCTGCGCAAGCTGGTCTGCCTGTTTTCGAGTGGTTGAACGTATCTTCCGTCCTGAAGGAGTTCACGAGAAGGTGAAGGCTGGCGCTCTATTCTGCTGCCCTTGCAGGAGCGGGTCTCAGCGCCAACATTTTATGATGTCTCTCGTCCTCTCCCTCCTTCTTCGCTCCTATCCCAGCCCATGAAAAACAATAACATAAAAAAGTCGGTGTAAGCCTGTTCCCCCATAAGCACGATTTTAACCGTAATCTACCCAGGGGCGTAACCAGAAACGCTTCTGGAGAGGTCTGACCAACCATTATCTTTGTCCTTGCGTGTGTTTGTTTGGGCGCGCCTACATATTATACACATACAAAATGTAATCATTTCGGGACGACGGGGGGGGGGGCGGTCACGTTGAACACCCGACAGCTGCTACTAGCTTCGCCACTGAGCTTATCTCTTGAACTGTTCGTTTTCTTCCGGCTCGGCCCAGACCACCTTGGTTCTTCCACACAATGGCTGTAGTGAAAACCGGGGAGTGATAGCGCGGTGTATGGTCTTGTTGCTGAAGGGTTGCGATCGAAAAGCTCTTTACCAACTCATCAAGCATATCAGCCTCCAAGCATACGGCGAGCTATCTTGGGCAGACGCTGGGACAAAGTGACGATTTGAAAGAAGAAGAAGTAAGTGTGGGCTTTCCTGCAAGGTTTCTTTCTTTTTTCTTTGAAACCAGAAACTCGTTCACAAATTGCTTTTTTCTATCAGTGTGTTCCCCCTTCCTCGTTTTTCTCTGTGTATCGGTACTTTCCTAATGACATGTTTTGCGATCAGCTTGCGTAGGACATGACGTTCCCGAAGTAATTTTTGAGAAGACGTCGGGGTGTGGGCTTCTTCACTGGAAGGGGGAAGTGTCACGTGTGAAGTCTGGGTTGCCCACCAGAGTAACATTTGCGTTCCGAGTCCGCAAGCAATGTCGCCTTCTCGAAAGTGCTTGCTTAAACACGTGCGCCGGACTTGTGTTGATTACCTTTTCTAAGTTTTATAAGCCATGCGTCGCGATATTCGTCATCCTTAAGGTAAAAGCGTTAATGTCAAAGCACACCCTCCTTCATTGCATGCGTGGTGCATTAATTGAGCACACAGCATCAGAGCACCATGTGGCTGAAAACATTGGTCACTTTCCCAAGCTCTTGTTGTTTCTAGATGCCACTGCGCATCAACTGGTTGTGAAATGAGGCTGCTTGAAGTGCAAAACTCAAAGAAGAAAACGCGATCGGGCCACCGGCTTCCTCTCGTCAGAGCAAGGTTCCGTGAAGCAAGGTGGCACCTCATGATCCAACTTAGCACCTCACGACGACTGCAGCGCCCATATCTCCAGTGGTGGGCCTCGTGCCACCTGCACAATAACACCGAAGAGATACAGGAAGTAGAACTGTAATGGCAAATTATCTTATTACAACTACATTCATCTCATTCTTGCTGGGAACGGAGCTTTGACATGCGAGATAATAGCGAAAAACTGAAGGATATGTACTAACGCCCCTTCAAGTTTCTCGTAGTGATTACAAATGCCGTCCGGTCGTGATTTGTCGAAAGCTGTCCATGGTGAATTCCTCCTAATTCGTTTTTATTCCGCTTGTTTTGCTTGTCGTTACGATGGTACAACATCGCAGAAGAAACAATTGATTTCGCGCGAGTCACCCAAAGGCATCAGAAAAAGCGGTGCACCACGTGATAAATATCGAAGAAACAAAGTTTAAGCAAGTGGAGCAGCTACGCATTAGTGGTGCGAAGACTGAGGACGCGGCGGAGCTGGTGGCGATGCCCTTCTCCTCACCCTGACTTTCCTTTTCCAGCCTTTGCTACGCTATGCTGCACGTGACTGTGATATACGTTACCCCCTCACCTCACCCTCTGCCTCCTCCTCACCCTCGCTGCCCTTTTCCATTCATTGCTATATCATGTTATACATGGCTATGCTTACAGCCTTTTTTTCTATCTCTTTTTTTGTGTGTGTTTTAGTATCTCTCTCTGTCTAATTCCTTCTCTGTCTTTTAACCTTTTTCTCTAGTTTTCTTTCTCTCTTTCTCTCCATCATTATATTTCTCCCCCACTCTCTGTAGACGACCTCTCGCCTTCTATTTTCACGCCGGACTGATCGGCACGCGTGTTCTGGGAGCTAAGCCGAAGATGAAGAGCAGGACGAAGAGAGCGCGTGCCGGTTCATGCAGATGATGCAAGTTTTCGGATGATGATGATGATGATGAAATGAACTATATTTGGTCCTGGAGAACCCCGATCAGACAACCTCCGAAGGGGGGGGGGGGCGCCAGTTGCTGGCCGCGCCCACGCCGGTGCTGGAAGACCGTGGCCCTCCACCCATTCGCAGGTCACTGGACTGCCGACAGCTGGACTGAGAGCTCGCGGGATGCAGCAGACACATTACGCCCGGCTTAAACAGATCCACTGTTAAAAAATAAAAGCAACGCGTGCTGTACGCGCGAGCCAACTCAGCTGCAACGTAAAGCAATGGTGAAGATGTGTTGAAGCAGAGAAAGCGACATCCACTTGACGTTTACTTGACGAGCACCGTAACCATACCAGGTAAAGTTAATGGGCAGGCCAGCAGATATGATGAGAGCTCTAACCACTGTGAAGCAAGTTCAAGTGCTCGCCTCGCTTTTGCGGCTCTCGCGCCATGCTTGCACACTCTTTTTATGAGGATATCGACTTTACAGGCATATAAAACCTGCTGCGCGAACGCGGCACAAAGTCAGAAGGGGGCTACTGCAAGGTGGCACTTTCAAAGCATGTATTAGGTGCCAGTTATATTTAGTGGCCTAAATATATATCACCCTGCTTGTCAAGTCAAATCAAATGAAAATAATTTTATTTCAGGGCATTTCCTGCGCAGACAGAGACTAACCGCTGAAACAGCCTGACAGGACCCTCAGTTGACATAGCGTTTACAAAAAGATATCGAATGAAGTGCACAATTTATCAAAATTCGGGTTGCGCTCAATATAGAGCCAAAAAAACAGTCAAAAAAAGATGAAGTCCATTACACCTGGTAACAAATATGAAATACATTACATATATGCTAATAATTACCACATAATGCACATGTAGCGAGTGAGAGAGAGACGTGAAGGCGGCCGACGTGGCCGTGTCGTTGTCTCGCCACTTTATTTGGAATGCGATTGCCGAAGCGGAACGGCGGCTGCAAGCGTCATAACCGCCAGGAGCGTGAGCTCGTTCTTCTGCTCGCGCCTCGAGCTCTGGGCATGAGCTGCACGAGAGGCGCGGCGCGTAGTAGTAAAATGATGATGATTATCGTGCGGGATGATGATGATGCCGCTACAGATTACTCCCCCCCGCAGAAATGAGCCCGGAATGAAAACTATGTGAGCGTATATACAAAAAAAAATTGGGAACGCAAGACAAGGGGGTCCGTGAGAAGTCCAGGTCGTCAGCACGCAAGGACCTTCAGGAACCAGTAAGTCTCTGGCGGGCGGCTCTGGGAGCTGCGTAGCGGGCGGGGGTTGCGACGAACGGACGTGGTAGGTAGGAGAGAAAGCACCCGCGGCAGTACACGTCGAAGCTGAACCAAGAAAAATGACTGGGCGCGATGACAGACGCTGAACCGGCAATATCGACGAAGGGAATCACTGCGCGCACTCCGTGCACGTTGTCTTCGGCGCGAGACGAAACGCCGTCGTTCACGGTCGGCGTGAGCATGAGGCGGCAGCTTGCGAAGGAATTGCGATGATTGCGCTGGGGGACATCGAAGGCGCCGGCGCGCATGCGGCCCTGTACAGGTTCTGGCATGTCGTGTCGTAACACACCGAAAACGACGTAGCATTGTGCGTGATACGCCTGTGTGCGATTCGTCATTGTCGGCACTGTGATCAGCGCGCCTGGATGGTGCTCAGATGTCGGGTAGGCGGCGTGCTGCGTCAAGAGCTCCGGAGGAAACCTCTGGTGCAACCGAGCAGGCGGAGTCTCTGCAGGTTCTGACGGTGCACCTGCGCTCGGTGAAGCATCTATGGTAGACGGCACATAAGGGCCCGTGCGCAGGTCGGGATGCTGCACGTCTGCCGTCGTGGCAGGCGTGACATTTGCTTGCTGTGCTGCCTTTGGTGAACCAGCAGGCATGTCGTCCTCAGGCGCTTCCGTCATAGTAGCAGCGTCCTGCAAGCACGGCCGGAGTTGGTAAGGGCGCGAACTTCTGCTGCGGTAGACGTCGAGGGCAATGCTGGTCGCTGCTGGCAAGAGACGCAGAGCTCTGAGGTCGATGGAAGGTCACGCTCGGATATCGTCGATGGCGAAACCTCCACGAGCGAGGGGTGCACAGCGGGCGAGAGGTTGTCCGTGTCAGCTTCCAGGTCGTGCGGCAAGGTAGCCAGCGCGGAAGCTGAGGTCAGGGACATGTCGTGAGCCGGAGAGGACAGGGACGACGGGCGGATGGCGGGCATGCCTGATGGACCGTCGGCCGAGGGCGTCGAAGAAACGCACCTCGTGGCGGACTGGTCGATGGCAGCAGGAACGTCGTCGGGCGCAGGAATCTCGGGCGTAGGAACCTGAACATCGTCGGGCTGGTCGTCCGGCGCGGGAACCGCTGCGCTGGTGGGCGGACGAGAGGTTGAAAGAGACGTAGTCGGGGAAGGTAGGTCGCGGTCATGGGAGGGCTGTGTGCCGGGTGGTACCACTCGCGTTGCGGGAGGGGAAACCCGGAACTCACGGGTCCCCGGTAGCGGGCGGTACGTTTCGCCGTAGCGGGCCAGCACCGCAGCGCAGAGGTCGTCATATGGCTGCGGGCTGGAGGACGACGCGGTCGACAGATGACGGAGCTCAGGCGGGAGGGCGTCAAGTAGGATGTCGTGCATCAGTGGCTGCGCGGTGACGCCATTCACCGCGAGGGTAGCGTCGAGCTGCCAGAACCACACTCGTGGGGTAGGCAGGAAGGAACGGCTTCACCGGCGGGCACAGTCGCGGAAGCATTGCAGCGTCGCTCGTCGAAGGGTGCGGTTCTCCGGATCACCACTTGTAGCGAGAGAGAGAGAGACGTGCAGGCGGCCGACGTGGCCGTGTCGTTGTCTCGCCACTTTATTTTGGAATGCGATTGCCGAAGCGGAGCGGCAGCTGCAAGCGTCTTAACCGCGAGGAGCGTGAGCTCGTTCTTCTGTTCGCGCCTCGAGCTCTGAGCATGAGCTGCACGAGAGGCGCGGCGCGTAAGTAGTAAAATGATGATGATCGCACGGGATGATGGTGATGCCGCTACACACATTATAGATGCATATTACATAAACAAGTGGTTCGCACGGATCACTCACTCGTTCACGCAGGATTCACGTGCAACGTAAACTAATTAGGCCTTTGTATCGCGTTGCATATATGTTGCGAGCAGCAATGCATCAGTACACTGGGCGTGCAAAAACAGTAGCAAGCAGGAATGTTAGGAGTGCAGTAAAAATTAATGTAACAGCAGCCTACAATACACATGCTGTCGTTACAAAAACATGTCAAATTTATTATATCTTTCTGTTTATTCAAACTCTATGTAGCCTAATAGGATAGATAAGTCCTTCCCGTAATTCGTCGCAATATTCGGAAGCCTCTTCATCTGCTGGCCGTAGTGAGATTCAACTACCGTGCCAGTGTCTTTATATGTATAAGCTTGCGGTGTGCATTTGCTGCGTTACTTTATAAAGATAAACTTGATTGGCCATAAGCATGTTGTGTTGCACAAATATCTCCCTGGTGCGCAAGTCACGGATGTCGCCTACATAATTTTGAAAAATACGCCGCACTCGCTTTTGTAGTATCGTTAGTCTATAATAGTTGCGCTAAGTGGTGATAATCCATAGTGAACAATAGGCATTGTTCAAATATACAAAAGTGTAATAAAGTGTTTGTTAAAATCAGGCCCGCCACGGTGGTCTAGTGGTTATATGGCGCTCGACTGCTGACCCGAAGGTCGCGGGATCGAATCCCGGCCGCGGCGGCTGCATTTTCGATGAAGGCGAAAGTGTTTGAGGCTCGTGTACTTAGATTTAGGTGCTCGTTAAAGAACCCCAGTTGGTCGAAATTTCCGGAGACCTCCACTACGGCGTCTCTCATAATCATATCGTGGTTTTGGGACGTTAAACCACAGATGTTATTATAATGCTAGAATCAGTTTAGTCGAGTTACATCAATTGCCAAGTGGTTGTCATGACATGACCATGCCAAAAATTTCTGGAACTAATCACCTATAGTCAGTGACAGCCTAAAAAATAAACTTTACCGCTGGCCATATGCAATATGCGCGTCCAATTACGGGCGCTCTTTTCTATGACATAAAGGATAAGACGAACCAATGAAAAATGCACCATGGTGCCGTTCGCGACGAGGGACGATACGTCGTTGCACCGAGAGCGAGAGCCTCAATTCCATTTTTCTGTGGTGTTTGTTTCTTCCAAGAGAAGCTTGTTCGTACTGTTATTCTCATAGACCTAGCATGCTCCTCGCCAGTCGTCATTCGATGCAGTAGAAGCGTGTGATTGTGTCGAGTTTGAAATAAACCGAAGCGCAGCAACTAGGAGCGTTTTACAACGTTTTACCGCATACCGTCGTTTCGGCAGCGGTAACTTGCAACGCGGCATGCGTTTCCTTCATCGCTCGGATGCCGCAAGCACATCGCCTGAGGGTCATCACACTCGCCGATCATCGTCGTGCTCAATCGTACGCAGTCACGTGAACGGGAAGTCGGAGTGTGCGCGTCTGTGTACGATTAACTGCCCGCAAGAGCCATCGCATTAGCTTTGTCACATCTGTGTGTACATTACATGGAGCTCGCAACATGCGAATCGTGGAGCTCGCAACGTGTGATCGTTTGTGATAGGCGCTTTGCAGTGCGCCTATATTAGAGATGCGAGTGCGAACGAGGCTTGACAGCAAAATTGAAAAAAAGGCGACCAACATAACCTGGTAGCGCAACACACCGCGAATGTAAACAAACCAGGTGTGAAGAATATGCCGTGGCGTGTGCATGACAAGAGGACAGTTGTGCTGAACCGGTGCGTGTGTGCTTACGTGACGCGTTCCTATTGCCACGCCCACTTCTTGTTTTATTTTGGTGTATTCGGGTTTGACCAGCAAGGACGGTTATCAACGCTCGACGCTGTCCGCGAAGCAGTGTTCGAGAAGCTGCGCGATTGTAGTAGATCGTTCTGTTAAGATTACACGCCGCACGCGAATGCTCCAGCTTTGTCGAGAGATAACGCCGCCACCAGCGATATCGCTGGAGAGTTCGATAGCGCCTGTATAAAGCCGACGCGCTTGACCGCTTGTCAGTTGATCGACGGTCGACGCTCTGTTCGCCGCTATCAGTGTATTGCTGTAGGTTGACTTTCAGTTTCCCGGCCACAAGTTCGGCCAAATAAAGAGTTTCATCTTGAACACGCCAGCTGTTGTCTTCGTCGACGTCACGACCCCGTGACATCTGGTGGAGGTGCTGCTTCATCATCCGGATGCCACCGCGGGGCGCTGACCGAAGCCCAAGCCGCGAAGAAGACGACGCTAAAGACAACCCGGATCCTCAAACCTGCCACCGGCAGAAGGGACTACAACCAGAGTACGGCTCCTTCCGAAGACACCAGGCACCCAAGACCGTCACACCGACCGCTGAGACGATGATAGACCCCCTGCCACCTACAACGGTAGTGATGCAACAGCCAAGGGAGCCACCGACGTTCCGTGGATCGTCGTTTGAAGACCCGGTGAGCTGGCTAGAGACGTACGAGCGAGTCGCCACCTTCAACCACTGGGACACTGAAGAGAAGCTGCGCCACGTCTACTTCTACTTAGAAGACGCCGCGAAGACGTCGTTCGAAAACCGTGAATCGAGCCTTCAGTCCTGGGACCTCTTTCGGACGACGTTCCTTAATACCTTAGCGAGCATCGTGTGCAAGGAAAAGGCCGCTGCTTTGCTGGAGACAAGAGCGCAGCTACCGAATGAGACGGTCACTATCTACACGGAAGAGACAACGCGACTTTTCCGCCTGGCTGATGCTGCCATGCCTGAGAAAAAAAAGGTCCACTTGGTGGTGTCACCAAGTGGACCCCGTGGTGTCACCCGTGGGTCCGCGGGTCCACTAGCTCAACCCTGTCGACAGTCTACGCCGAAGCGCACTCGCTAGGCACCGACGACCTAGGGGAAACCATCAGAGCGATAGTGCGGGAGGAGCTGCGCAAGCTGTTGCCTTCAGCGCAGCCTCAAGTGGATTCGATCGCCGACATGGTCCGCGAGGAAATCCAGCAGTCGCTGCGCACCACCGATTCAGCGCAGCCGCAGCTGCAAGCAATGAACTATGCTGCTGCATAGCCGACTATTCCGTCATCAGTGGGCCGTTCGCAGCTAAGTTGAAGAAAGTTAGGACTGCTTGGAAAGGGCCCGAGATCCGGACTGCTGGAGGCCATCTGATAACGCCGATTGGTGTCTGCACGGCGAAAGTCACCATCAATATCCGGACTTATCCTGCGAGCTTTGTAATCCTACAAAACTGCTCGAGGGATATGATATTCGGAATGGACTTCCTAAGTGACCACGGTGTCATCATCGACCTGAGGTCTCAGTCAATAACACTAACCTCAGACATAGCGCTCCCGCCCCACGCGACGCCAAGGAACCACGCATTGAATGTGATAGAAGAGCAGGTGACCGTTCCGTCGCGCTCCAGCGTCATTATTTCCGTCGGCACCGAAAAACCTGCGAACCTTGGAGGCGTTATCGACGGTGATCAGCACCTACTCCTGAACCGTCAAATTTGCGTCGCACGAGATATAGCCGCGCTGTGTGACGGTAAAGCAAAGGTAGTACTGACAAACTTCAGCCACAAATATAGGCACCTCAACATCGGTTCGACTGTTGCCTACATCGACGAACGTGTAGCCGCCAGCGATGCTTTCGCCCTCTTCGATGCTGCCGAATCTGCTTCGACGATTAGAGGTCCCGAACCGGATTTTGACGTCAACCCGAGCCTTCCGAATGTCAAGCAAGACCAGCTCAAAACACTGCTCCTGCAATACAAGGACTGTTTCTCGTCGTCATCGCGGGTCCGACAAACGCCCCTTGCTAAGCAGCGCATTATAACAGAAGACAATTCTCGACCACTCCGTCAGAGCCCCTACAGAGTTTCGACTCGAGAGCGCGGCGCGATAAAGGAACAAGTCGACGAGATGCCGTCCAGGAGTCCGTGGGCGTCACTCCTGGTGTTAGTGAAGGAGAAGGACGGGACACTGCGCTTCTGCGTTGATTATTGGCGCCTGATCAAAATCACGAAGAAGGACCTGTACGCCCTCCCACGAATAGACGACACCCTGGATCGACTTCACAACGCGGCGTACTTTTCGTGGATGGACCTCAAGACCGGCTATTGGCAGATCAAAGTAGACGAAAGATACCGAGAAAAGACCGCTTTTATAACACCCGACGGCCTCTCTGAGTTCAAGGTCATGCCTTTCCGTCTTTGCTCGGCACCTGCGACGCTCCAGCGCGTCGTGGACACCGTACTGGCCGGATTGAAGTGGCAGACGTGCCTTGTGTATTTGGACGACGTCGTCGTGTTTTCTTCGATCTTCAACGAGCATCTCCGGCGGCTTGAGGCAGTACTTCAAGCAATCAAGACCTTTGTTCTGACCCTGAAGTAAAAGTTGGTCTACGGAAGGAGCCCGGCGACGACGACGCCATGCTACCGAACGTCGCCGACGAAGAAAACCTGGACGCCCCCGCTTACTTACAACGTGCCGAAGAAGCTCGACAGCTCGCCCGCCTGCGCATCAAGATCCAGCAGTACACGGACAGCCGTCGCTACAATCTTCGACGACGCTTCGTGGAATACCAGCCCGGCGACCGTGTTTGGGTCTGGACGCCGATACGCCGACGTGGGCTTGACGAAAATCTCCTTCGACGGTACTTCGGGCCATACAAGGTTCTTCGACGTCTCGGCGCTCTTGACTACGAGGTCATCCCGGACGGCATTACGAACTCCCAGCGACGCCGCGCACAACCTGAAGCCGTCCATGTCGTGCGCCTTACGCCGTTTTTTGCGCGTTAGCGAAACTGGGGACTCTACTTTTTCCTTTGTTATTGTAATTTATTTATGTATGCACTTGTTTTTTTCTCTCTTCTTTGTTCTTTCACAAGCACTGACAATTGGGCGAGTTGGTACAGATGCATAGCTTCAGAACGGCACAACAAGGAAGACGAAAAGACGAAAGATGACAGGAACACAAGCGCCGACTCACAACTAAAGTTTATTCCATATCACAGAGCAGATATATACACACACGTGGCTACACACAACGCAAAAAACAAAAAGAACAACCAAAAGCCAGAGCACGTTAACCATTCAGGTACAAGATTTCTTTATCCTGTAGCGCAATTGAGGGACAGCTGATACAAGACTTTTTTTATTTTGAATGTTCTCTGCCTCGATTATTTCCCGAGTCGTCTTAACATGATGCCTTGAAGTAATGCTAGAGAGGTTAAACTGAGGCGCGCAGCCGCACTTCTGACAGTGCAGAGAAATGTGCGAAAAAATTACCACAACGTAGGTTGGCCGCATGTTCTCTTATCTCACGTTAAAACATCGGCCCGTCTGGCCTACATAAGCAGAGCCGCAAGACAACGGCAGACTGTAAACTACATTCGTGGCACAACTGATAGCCGGATTTTTGTGCTTGACACCACAACCTTCTTTCTTTTCTTTTTTGGCTTCTGCCTGTCTCTCTACACGTTCGCAAATAGCCCCTAATTTGTTTGGTACCGAAAAAACCACTTCTACCCCATATCTACCTGCGACGTTTTTCAAACCAAGGGACAAGGCATGAACATACGGTACAACTGCAACACATTTCTTCTTTTCGATTTGTTCTTTTTTTGCTTCCTGCCATCACCTTGTTTTACTGCTCGAATTTAACTTTTCACAAGTACTATCGCGCTCAGTATGAGCTACATCACGTGAGCGCGTGGTCAAGCGCTCTCCAAGGTTGTACAGTGGCGCCGATAATGGCTTATTTTCGAGTTATCGGGAGAAAGTTTGGCTGTCCCTGCGAACGCGCATCGCCCCCACTTGCTTTCACCTTCGCCCTCGTTTTGCCCCGCGGTGATATCAGCCTCGAAAATGAGAACTTCGAGGGTGAGAGCACGCAAGCGGGGGCGATGCGTGCTCGTAAGAGCAGCCAAACTCTGTCCCGATAACTCGAAAATAAGACGGGAGCGGCGCCACTGTACAACCTTGCAGATCGCTCGGCCACGCGCTCGCGTGATGTAGCTCATACTGAGCGCAATAGTACGTGTCAAAACATGATCCGGGAACCCTGTATATATCTGCTCTGTGATATGGAATAAATTTTAGTTGTGAGTCGGCGCTTGTGTTCGTGTCATCTTTCGTCTTTTCGTCTTCCTTGTTGCGCCGTTTCGAAGCCATGCATCTTTCACAAACATCGAGACGATGCTTTTTCAGAGGGGGGCAATGCCACGCCCACTTCTTGTGTTATTTTGATGTATTCGGGTTTGACCAGCAAGGACGGTTATCAACGCTCGACGCTGTCCACAAAGCAGTGTTTGAGAAGCTTCGCGACTGTAGTAGATCGTTTTGTTAAGAGTGCGCGCCGCACGCGAATGCTCCAGCTTTGTCGAGAGATAACGCCGCCACCAGCGATATCGCTGAAAGTTCGATAGCGCCTCTATAAATGCCGACGCGCTTGACCGCTTGTCAGTTGATCGTCGGTCGGCGCTCTGTTCGCCGCTATCAGTGTATTGCTGTAGGTTGACTTTCAGTTTCCCGGCCACCAGTTCGGCCAAATAAACAGTTTCATCTTGACCACGCCAGCTGTTGTCTTCGTCGACGTCACGACCCCGTGACACTATTATCGTAGTCGCTTCGTGTTGATGGCATTCAGTACTTGCACTGCCCAGAATGATATGCTTGGTTTAAGTGCCCGTTGCGTAAGCCGTTGTTTCGCGCTCGATACACGAAAGCCTTGCATGAAAAACGCCGTGCGAGGTAATCCTTGTCTGCAAAGCGCGAAATAATGCGAACTAAAAGATATCGCTGTGACACGGGAACTTCGATTGCGATTGATCGTGACTGGGCGTTATCGCAACAGAAGTGACGCCGCTAAAACTATTGTTGAGTTCTTAGATCCCGTTAGGGAGCAATTCTGTTTTAGCGATTTTTATTGTACTGCATTTCGATTTTTTAAATCGCTGTGTAGTATTCACTGAATGATAGGTGATGTTTGTTGGCGTTACACGTTTCGGTTTTAATCAATTCTGCTATAGGCTTGCACACTTGTTGCAGCAGTACTTCTTAGCAGACTGGTTGGTTGCGCAGCAAGTCGAGTTTGCCTTGCAAACCTCTGTTTATATATTTCTTAATGTTTATACTGAAGCATTGCTGAAGTTCTGTTGTCAAAACCAGGACACGCAAGCCAATGCGGTCTGCCTACTGCAAAATCAGTGCATCGAAACAGCATCTTACAGCCTATTTGTTGCTGCAAATTTTGAGAAGCTCGCTACATTGCATGCAAGTAACCAATGATGCTGCAGAATAGTCTGTGGTGTTTATTACCGTTGGTTTGTCAGAAACACGTGTTACAGTGATAAATTTAGTCATTTTAAAACACAAGTGTACTGTAGCAGTTGTGCAAGATTGTTTTGTTTTTCAGTTCAAAGGTCGCTTCTGTGGTTGTACACCGTGACGACCCCTTTTGGCGACGGTGTCGCTTTGCGTGACATACAATCACGTATGTCCATTGATTGAAGCGACTCCTTGCTTGCCTTTGCCCAACCATCCAATCAATGCGCACTGAAAGCAGCATCTCCAAAACTGATTGCCTTAGAATTCGGCCCCTCTTCGAGAAAGTGGCTCATACTGAACAATTACATCTGTACTCATGTAGGAGCATTTGCAGGAGCAGTTTTCCGTTACACAGATGCTGTGATTTGGCTATCAGAACAAGAATCTGTTCGGCTTTTTTTTAAATCTGCGAAGCTGTTTAAGCTAGCCTTAATTTGTGCGGCCTACCAGAAAGCTATTCTCATCATGACAGGTACGTGCCACAGAAGTCATGATGTTTTGCTTTATCATGAACTATAAAATAATGATTGTTTCCTTTTATGAGAAGTAATGTGGAGGTCGCTTTTAGTGTCCATAAGGTTCCATTACTCTTCTTTACATCTTGCTTGAGCAGGTCAAGAGGATGTACTTTATAGGTCAAACATTTCCTTCTCAGGTTTCTAGTGCTATGGAATGTGCTCTGCTATCAGTCCAACAACTCACAAAATGACTCTGTAAGGCCACAGTGCCAGCCTGCAGAGACAGACAGACAGACAGACAGACAGACAGACAGACAGACAGACAGACAGACAGACAGACAGACAGACAGACAGACAGACAGACAGACATACAGACAAACAGACAAGGAGCTTTATTAAGGTCCTGAGAAGCCAGCCAATGCAGTCTTAGAGACTCCCTTGCTTGCTGTCGGCTAATCCCAAGTTGCAGCCGGGAGGCCATGCCTCTCAGCTCTCTCATGGGCCCTCTGTACAGCTTTTGACCGGTCTTCGTGCTTTGAGCTCGTGATGGCCTTCTCCCAGTCCTCATTGTTGTTGAAGTCCTGTAACAGAGGGCACTGCCAGAGCATGAGGGCTCAAGTAAAGAATTCTTCCCCGCAGTGATGATGGCAACATGCTCAGCCAAATTGACCGTGCTAGTCCTAATCGGACTGCGGAGAGAAGTTTACCGCTGTCGTTAACCGCAGAGGCAGCGATTTACCGATGCAACCATACTGGGCTCCATCTACAAAGGCTTCAGTACCTGAAGTGTGCTTTAAAAACGCGTGAGCTCGCGCTACTCGCCTTCCCTTTTTGAGCTCGACATGCATGTTTCTAGAAAATGGATGAACGGCGTAGGTGCCTATGACCTTAATCTCAAGTTGTATAACCTAACTGCTTGCTGAAGCTAGGTCGAAGACCCGCTGCCTCCAGAAGACGTCGACCACCCTAGAGCCCGAAAGCCTCACAATCTGTGCAGACCTTCGTGCTTCAGTCAGCTCGAGGGTAGTCTGGTGCACCCCCAGCTGCAGGAGTTTCTCTGTGCTTGCTGTGATCGGGATGCCCACCACTTTCTTGACGCTTTTTCGCATCAGGTTGCCGAGTTTGTCCCTCTCCGTTTCTGTCCAGTGGAAGCCCGAAACAACATAATTCACGTAGCTCATGAGAAATGCGTGGTGAGCCCTGAGCACGTTGTCCTCAGAAATCCCTCCTTTCTTATTAGAGTATCTCATGATCAGTCTAAGAATGCTTTCAGTTTTGGACGTGAGATGGGCAGCGGTCTTGGCATTACAGCCACTGGAGTCAAGCAAGAGCCCGAGGATTCTGATCGCGTCGACTCTGTGGATTTTCTGACCATCCCTCGTATAGGAATCTGGTCTAAAGATGTTAACCCCTGAACCACCTGCCTCGACGGACTGTACAGCCAAAGTTCAGATTAATTCGGCAAAACTTGAAGTCCTCTTCCTTCAAGGAAGGACTCAGCCTGCACAAGTGCTTTTTTCCGCTGTGCGACACAGCGTCCAGCATCACCTCCATTTGCGCAGTGGTGCGGTCGTAATTTAACGGCTGGTATATGTCTTGCGTATGCAAGTGCGTCATTTATCTGACAACAAAAGTTACTTGTTTACTATGCACACTTCCTAAAGTTTATTTTTTCAGTGACTGCCGCTGCAGAAATGGTTGAGTTCGCGAACATCGCATTACACCACCACCGTTTTCTGCAAATACGGTAGAGGGTGAAATCTATTGTGAGGCCGCAGTTCTTTAAAAGTTTCTAAAATAAGCGCCTGAAATGCCTTTCAAAGTTGTCTGCGTCATGCTTTATTGCGATAGCAATTATATGAACACTGGCGGCGGATTTTTGCCGTCACCGTCATATCCCGGATATGTATATTAAGTGTATTAAGTGTATATGGGGCTGCCGTTTCTGTTATAGACGAGAAGCTTTGTAGAAAACTGCATAAGGTCACCACGCCGCTATATGGCATACTACTGCGCACTGCAAGTACGCAGCATGTAGCACCGCATGCTTCATGCACCGCAAGAGTGGTTATGGAAGGCGCTGCATATGTTGTCGAACTTTTCGTGCGGTCCTCATGCTCCCATGAAATCATCCTCAGTTGGGACTTCTTGTCGCAACATCGTGCCATCATAGACTGTGCCCGAGCCAAAGTGGCGCTTTTCCCATTCTCTGAATCCGTATTGCCCGACCCTTCTGCAACTAAAGCCGCAAAGCTGACTGTTGTATCCAACACGGAAGTACCACCCGAAACGTCGGTCCTTGTGCCCGTATCTTGCTCCGCCGCGGCAGAAACCACCGTACTTTTTACGCCGTCGCCTATTTTTCTGCGTCGGAAGGCTCCACCTATCCCGTTTGCCGTTCTCGCCACTGCATCCGGATTATCATCTATGCTTGTATGCAATCCGTTTAAGCACCCCGTAACCTTACTGCGCGGATAATCACTAGGTTGTGTTCAGCACATTGACCCAGTTCACATTCTTGAGATTTTCAAAGACACGCCCTGTTATCAACTCGACGCCTTTACTTCCTCTGAGCATTGCACCTCACCATCGCTGTCTTCGCCGTCGTCAGACGTTCTTGAAGCCGCCTTGGACGCCGATCTACCGCATCCATACTGCCGCTAAGTCCTCGCCCTCCTTCAAAACTTTCGGTCATCGTTTGATTGCGACCAACCATCCTTGGGACGTACGGCGAGCATCACTCACCGCATCCACACTGGTTCCCACCCTCCATTAAGCCAGCGCCCATACCGCGTGTCGGCCGCCGAACGACGGTAATTAGCGAGCAGGTCGACGATATGCTGCAGCGTGGCGTCATTCGCCCCTCCGACAGTCCTTGGGCGTCTCCTGTGGTGCTAGTACGCAAGAAGGACGGTTCAATCCGCTTCTGTGTGGATTATCGTCGGCTGAATAAGATCACTCGCAAAGATGTCTATCCGCTGCTTCGGATAGATGATGCCGTCGACTGCTTACAAGGCGCGGAGTGCTCATCTCTGGATCTTCGCTCGGGCTATTGGCAAGTGCCCGTGGCTGAAAATGACTGCGAAAAGACAGCTTTCGTCACGCGTAAAGGTTTGTACGAATTTACCGCCATGCCTTTCGGCCTGTGCAACGCACCCGCCACCTTCGAGCGTATACTGGATACAATCCATCGCAGCTACAAGTGGAAAACATGCCTTTGTTATCTTGACGACGTCGTCGTGTTTTCGGCCGATTTTCCAACGTACCTCATTCGATTAGGTGAGATACTGACCTGCCTCTCCTCTGCAGGCCTACAACTGAACATCAAAAAGTACCGTGTTGCTGCCCGTAAGTTAACAATATTAGGGCACGTTGTATCAAAGGACGGCAATCTTCCTGACCCCGCCAAGCTTCGCGCGGTCGCAGATTTCGCAAAGCCCACTACTCTTAAGGCACTCCGCAGCTTCATAGGGCTATGCTCTTATTTTCGGCGTTTTGTGCGCAATTTTGCAAGCATGCCCCGCTCCACTGACCAGTTTGCTCACCGCAAGCAACGCGTGGTCAACTTCGTGTGACGAAGCCTTCGAGCAACTGCGTCGCCTACTAAGTTCACCACCGGTCCTTCGTCATTACGTCCTCACAGCGCCTCCAGAAGTACATACGGACGTCAGCGGCATCGGACTTGGTGCAATCCTAGCGCAACGGAAAGACGGCTACGACGAGTATGTTGTGGCGTATGCCAGTCGCACTTTAACGAAGGCAGAAAGAAACTACTGCGTCACAGAAAAGGAATGTTTAGCCATCATTTGGGCTCTCGTCAAATTTAGTCCATACCTTTTATGGTCGCCATTTCGACGTTGTTACTGACCACCACGCCCTTTGCTGGCCAGTAGAAACAACAACCTTTCTACTGGCCCGGAATGTATCGCTTCGTCCGCCAGTACGTTCGAGCTTGTACAGCATGTCAACAACTAAAAGTTCACCAGCGGCCTGCTGGCGAGTTACAACCGCTGCCCTGTCCGGCTGGTCCCTTTTATCGCGTCGGCATAGACCTATATGGTCCTCTTCCCTGCAGCTCCTCGGGTAACCGATTGATTTTTGTAGAAGGTAATCACCTCACCCGCTACGCTGAGACTGCAGCACTTCCAGCCGCTACTTCGCGCGAAGTCGCATTCTTCATTTTGCGGAACTTCGTTCTTCGACATTGAGCACCACGCGAACTTCTCAGTGACAGTGGGCGCGTGTTCCTTTGCGAAGTAATACAAGCCCTTCTCGTGGCATGCATCATCGTCCGCCACAAGTCTACAGCCTACCATAGTCTCTCAATAGTCCCTCAATACTTTTTTACTGGTCACAAAACTTCGGGCCAAGTTTGGCATTGGGACAGGGCCTCCCGCCAGGGGGCGTTACTGCCGCCAGGGGAGCGTTACTGCTTTCATCGTGGCCGCTTAAACGGCGTTTTTGGTGCGTCAAGAGGTTGCCGTGGCGGAGACTCGCTCTGGTGGCTTCACGGACATATTTCCGAGGGTTTTTATATACTGATCACCCATCGCGTATTCGCAATGCCCATAGACTCTCGCGCCGCCAAGCGGAATTCAGGAGCGTCCTCTCGAGCAGGGTTAGTAGACGACAAAATGGCAGCACTACGCAGTCGCTCCCTTGTTCGGCTGTGCTAGCCTCAGTGTTAACTCGTTGGCAAGAAAGGAACACTACGACATCAGTGAACAAACCGGGCTCTCCGTGACACGAGAAATCTCATTCGTTCTTGCCAGACGCGAAGTTTTCGTGAAAATACGTGGCAACTCGCGCTTTCAATGCCAGACCAGAGGGTACACATACTATCAGCTTCGCGAGGCTTTCTGTAGCCACGTAGGTTAGTTAAATGTTATCGTCTGACATATTCAGTTGAAGCTCACCCTGTTTTACTTGCATATAGCATTGGTCAGTGTTTCTTGTAGATATGAGTCCCATAACACTACGCGGGAGGTCGCGCGGGCTCGCGATGTGCTCTTGTATAAGTGAGCGATCTCAAGTTGGCGATACAATAAAATAGGGCCTCTATCCTTTGTCAGCAAAGCGCTGTTACGAATCGTGCGAGCGACGTTTAAATCATTCGAGGACGCGTCTGCTCGACGCCTTTCGTGGAGCGAACGCTTTCCACGCCGTCCTTCGCCAGTGTGTTGGGTTTCATAGCCGCCGCTGCGCCGCTTGTTTTTGTACGTTTGTTGATAGGTGGCAGCACACTGCAAGTGATTTGCTTGCAAATACGCGATAGCTGCTGTGGACGGAACGGGAAGAATCCTGAGCACCGAGGAAATCACACCTACCTCTGCCCTGGAGGCGGAGGAGGCCGCCATCGCCATGGCAACGGCTATCGAATGGACGCTCTTCATCGTGTCTGACTCCATGTCAGCGATTAGAAGCTTTAGGTCAGGACAAGTGAGCGAAACCGCGGCAAAAAAACTCCAAGAGCCAGTGGTGAGCATTAGGCTTCTCTGGGTACCCAGCCATGAGGGAAACCCCGGCAACGAAGCTGCCCACCTCGCAGCCCGCACAAATACAAACCGGGCAGAGGTGCAGCTTTATCCGGCAAACCCTGAAAAGGCATCAACAAGTCATGAAGATCGCCTCCGTCGACAAAGAGAGGAGCGACAAATCTATCCCCTTCCATGTGGAGGCCTAAAAAGACACCAGGCCGTGGCCTTGCGCAGAGTTCAAACGCGCAGTGTGCTCAGCCCCAGTAGACTGGCGGCCATCCTGAGGGATGACAGCGTCTCGTCGTGTACGTATTGCGGCCTAGCTCAGGCGGGACAGGACCACATTCTATGGGGATGCGACCGCCACCCGCTCCCTAAAGAGCTCCTGCAACTGCCCCCCTCACCCGAAGAGTGGGAAAAAACGTTGCGATCTCCAGAGCAAGCCACTCAGTCCAGGCTGGCGGAATGGACGGCGACAGCCGCGGCCCCTTGGGCCCTGACCTAGCATCCCCCCATGTCCTGGCTCCCTTTCCTCCCTTACCTACTACTCAATAAAGTTGTTTCCTCCTTGACCGGTCTGAGAGCAAAATTTTCTCCGCGCCCAGACGTCTCTCTAATTGTAAACGTGGTGACGCGGAGTGGTCCAAGTCGTTCGGCGGAGGAAATTCTTTAGGTTGCTTTCAGCAGTGATGTTGAAAGAAACCACCTTGACGACGAGGATTTTTCACTGGACGTAGAAGACTGTGAAAGCACCTAGAGTGACAGCGACGATGAACGATCAGCTGCTAACTCACGAGGAGCGAGTTGCACTTCACGTCCCCTCGTGCGTTAATGTGCTTTCACGCTCGTTAGTCACTTTGATTGTATTTAATGTATAATATCCTTCAGCGAGATCAAAATAAAAGCATAGTTCCTCTTGTGCATTCATTGCATGTATCACAATTGTTGTGGATATTATGGAGCGCCGCATGGCGCCAACACGCTCGAGCTCGACCAGCGAAGCGAAATGGTTAGAGCGATGGAACGTGCAGTCACGGCCACAATCCACGCCTCTCGGCTAACATCTTGGACGTTGCAAAAAGCATACGTGTGCATTTTTTTCAATATTCATGTTTCGATCGTGCTGATCGAACCTGCAACATGCGAGTGAAGTGAATTGCACACGGCTATAGATTCTCAGCATGGCTGTGACACAAGCGCTACTGAATGGGATGTTAAATGCCTGCGTTCCGTTGAAGACGTAACTCCGCATTCCCGACTGCGCAAGTTATGACGACGGTGTATTGTGTTTGCGAACCATCACCACGTTAAACGTGTGGTCCCGTGCAGCGGCGATGCCGCTACTCGCTGGCGGCCTACTACTGGCGCCAATCCGTCAGGCAGGCTCGGTGCGTACTACCTCGGAGTGCCGTTCAGCTCATACGTCAATTCTAGTTCATGCAGTTTTATGTAGCACGCACAGGATTTCGCAAAGCATCGTTATGCACGGTGACGGAGCTGAAATATAACCTTTCACACCGCAGCAAATAATTAGGTGGCGAGTACTTAGCACTTTCCATGGTTTGGGAAAGCATTTTAGTCTCATATCCATTTCAGCGCAGCTCATGACTTCATCCGGCGAAAGTGGCACGGGCCGTACGTCCGCACGTCCTATCGTTTCCTATGCTAACAAAACGGGTTGACCCTCCTCCTGCGCCATCTTGAAAAGCACGGCGCGCCACCCATAGTCGTGGGGCATGCGAATAGGCAGCGTACTCGTACCTGCGCGTAGCGGCCATAAATGTCTGTTCCTTGCGGCAGTGTTCTGTTCCTTTCACTCGCGGCGAAATTCCACGCTGATTTAGCAGAAACTGCTTGGTCATGCCTTTTCGACGCTTTTTATTTTCCTCGAGGCTATAGCCGATGTCAGCGGAGGAACCGCGACCAACATTGCCAGTACACAGCCGTACGTACGACGGGCGTGAATCCCGCCTCTTCACCGAAAAACGTACTGACGCGGCGCAACTTACGTGATGATACATTCTCCCGGCGATTTATCCATCCTTTCATAAAAGACTTACCTTAAATTCCTCTGAATATGCATGACCGTTAAACGTTACTTTAGGGTGCATTTCCATGTGGCAACGACGCTCGGCGTAGGAAATACCACGTTAGAGAAAAAGAATTGTAGATTGCCCATGCGCCGCTAAGTTCTACCTCGGGCAGATTGCACGTACAAAACTCTGAAGTGAATATCACAACAATATTGTAATAATACGAGCGAAAACCCTGATCACGCTCTTTTACCCACCTCGGTGGCTAAGAAGCTAAGGTGTGCGGCTAAACATGCTTGGTGAAGCGGTCGCATTCCAGGGAGATGAGGTGCAAGAACATGTGTGTTTAGATTTACAGCCACATTGAAGAGCCACATGAGGCAGTTTTTTTTTATTGCGAAATATCTAATGGCCGTCGCACTCTGCTAAGTGCCGAGCGGTTGGTTATAATGTACTTTCCCAGCCTTGCTCTACAGCAGCTTCTTTCACTTGGACGGAAGTTGAACAGGGGTCTTGTGCAGCTGTTTGATCTACAGGAATATTCAATCCCTTTTAGCACCTTATAAAAGGTGAAAGCCAGTGGCTTCATCTATTCTATATATTCATAACAAACAGTAAATTGCTGGCTATAAGCATATTATTTTGAAAACAGAAACTGAAGGCAAACAGTGATTAACTGATCACCACAAACAACTGTGAAATATTAAACTATAGAGTAAGGTTTCAGTTCGGCAGATATATTTTCTAGGATGCGCAAACTAGGCATAGAACACTATCATGTGAACAACACACACACAGTAAAATGCTCATGCAGGTGACAGTCTTTTTTTCGCGCCGCGTTGCTTTTGCCAGCTTCATCTGGCAGTCTTTTAAGTCGCTGCTCTACATGGCGGAGCTGTATCTTAATTTTCTGCAGTTCCCAAGCGCTGCACACAGCCTCCTCTGTTTTGCAAGCTTTGTCCTCAGCCTTGTTTACCGTTGGCATACTTTCTGCACAACAAGGGGAAAAACACAAAGGTTTACGAAATCCATCAAGTTGGGCTCAACTTGCGTTATAATCAGCGTGCCGAAGAACAAACAGAAAAGCAAGCCTCGTAAAAACTTCAATATTTCCGTCATTTACGGCATCCAATTCGTCGGAGACGTCCCACGCGGATCCTCTGCGCAGCATTTCCCCGCTGAATCCTCCGAAGACTTCCGACGACGCTTGACCGGCTGCCTGTGTGGCAACTGCCGAGGTGCCGGCTTTTTTTTTTTGGACAAGTAAGCCGGCAGACCTTCAAATAATCGAGGTATAGCGCCGGCCCTCAGTTCGTCAGTTTCACTCTTTCGCGCGGTACCCTCGTCAGTTTCTTCACTCTTTCGCGCATTGTCTTCGCGAATAATGTCCCGTTATAGAAATGTTTTTCGCATACTCGAACGTTTGGTGAACTGAACGGAATGTGCCCGCTTCTTTGCCTGGTATCGCCCGCTTCCACTGGTCACGGCTTTCGGGGTCGCTGGGGATCACAACAACGATACTTTTCAGCACTTCCTGCATAGCCGAGCAACAGTGCGGCACACAGCATGTCTTTGTCATCGTTCGCGAAGCGGCCGCAAACTGTTTGTCGCACACGAAAATGGTCACAGGCCCATACAGCACCGCACACACGCGATAAAACGACACAAACAAAGCGAACACAGCACGCCGTCGCCGCGCTAGCTTCGACGAGCGCCTTGTTCGCCGGAGCGACCGTGCGGCCACGCAGGACGTCTTCTGCATCGTTCGCCCGCGCTGCCGCTAACTATTCGTCAAGTTTTAATACGATAAGACGCACAGAAAGCACCGCGCACCCGCGATACAGCATGACGCACAAAAACAAACACACGACGCCCTCGCCTCGCTGACTGCTTCGACGAGTGCCGCGGGTGCCTCCCTAACGCTGGTGGCGCCGCCCCACGGTCAAAGTTGGCGACACACAAACCTCTGTGACGGGGAAGTTCCGTGACGGGGAAGTGACGGGGAAGTTTCGTGACCAGTAAAAGATTGAGGGACTAGAGCCTACCTACGCAAACGAACGGCTTGACGGAGAGGTTTCAACCGTACTCGGGACATGTTGACCACGTACTATCGGCCAAAGAAGTAAACGGTTCACGGCTTACGCGGCCGGAGCAGCTGTGGGGCCATAACGCGGCGTTGCTACCTCGCACCGCGCGCTGGCGGCGAGAGTGCGCGAGGTGACGCTCAATTTCGCCTCGCCCTCTTGCCAGGCCTTCTCACGCTTCATAAATTTGTAGTGCACCGTTCGGTTTTCTCTGCTGCTGACGGTCGCGACGAAGGCAACCGATAGCCGCGCCCGCAGCAATGCTCGGGCTTTATCACGCCGGAGTGATAAACGCGCGTCACGGTAGCCACAGTGGCGGCGCCTTGCGCGATGTTGTCTAGTATCGGGCAGCGGCGGACGCAGGCGACAGACGCCAATATGAAATTGAAGGCGAATATAAGGAAAACAAAAAGAACACCACTTTTTCCACTCCGTGAAGATGGCAGAACAGCGAAGCTTTGTTAGTTACAATGAGCATTACACATGCAAGTCGAACTTCGCAAGCGTCTTAATTGTGCATATTTTGTTTAACCATTCTTTCCCATTTTCACCTTTGCGTGCTTCGCGTGGTGACCACGCTTTAGGAGCGCTTTTCGCGGTTCTCTGAGTCTGTGGTGTGTTTGTGTGTGTGCGTGTCTGTGTGTGTTGTGCGCGTGGTTTCGGGGGCCGCCGTTTAAACTCAGCATCTCTGGATCGTAGTATCGCAGCTCGGGGCCGGCTCTATGACGACGCGACGGTACCGTTCACGAGCCAACTTTCACTGGCGCTCGCGGTAGGCAGCTTCTTCCTCAGGAGTACGCACAACTCGTGGTCTTCCCATAGTTCTAGCTGGATGGAATGTGCAGGCCACTAATCCAAAGCTCTGTATATTGGGCGCGAGGCCCACCACTGCAATGGTTTTGACGTGGAAAGTTGGATCGCATGATTCCACCTTGCTCCGACGAAGGGGAGCGGATTGTTGGAACCCGTTTTCTTAACCGCGATTTCCTAGTGTTCTTCCGTTGGAGCAGCGTTGTTTTGCACTCACTTCGTGTGCGCAGACACCAAGAGACTGCATTAGCTGGGAATAAGCGCAAACCACCAGCTTTAACGTGATTTTTTTGCGGCTGGGTGCAATCAATCGTCGAAAACCATATAAGATTCGCGTATAAGGTAAGCATTCTCCCAGGGGTCACAGGGGGCGAATCTGATACGGTTTTCGACGATTGATTCCACCCAGCCACGAAAGAAACCACGTGGCCGGCAAGAACACGTGGTATTTAGCGAAGACCGACAACGACGGCACATGGTCCGCGTAAAAACCTTCGCTGTAAAATCAGGACAGGTCTTCATTCCTTCGCAGTGCTGCGGATTGATGCCCTACGCCCGACCGCCAATGCGCGACAGCGCCATGTGATGGACTAGCGGCGGTGCACGGTAGCCTTCGTCGCGACCGTCAGCAGCAGAGCAACCGAACGGTGCGCTACAAATTTATCAAGCGTGAGAAGGCCTGGCGTGAGGGCGAGGGCGAAGTTCCGCGTCACCCCGCGCACTCTCGCCGCCAGCGCGCGGTGCGAGGTAGCAGCGCCGCGTTGTAGCCCCGCAGCTGCTCCGGCCGCCTAAGCCGCGGACCGCTTACTTTTTTGGCCGATAGTACGTCGCCTCGGATCATAGCAACTGGGACACTGTTTTTGCAGTTCGTAACATATGCTTATAACACTGCGCACAAGCCACCACTGGCTTTTCGCCGTTCTTCCAACTATACGGACGAGAGCCCTCTTGCACAATGGACATATTGCTTCCGTACCGACCCGACACTTCCGAGTGCACAACGGTGTCTGAAGCGGCCAAATACGCAGAGGACTGTAGCCAGCTTGCGCGTACACACGACCGCCGCTCAAGGTCGCGAGAAGCTGCGGCATGACAACGAATTTCCTACACAGCATTTTGCGACAGGTTCACTCGTTCGGTTGTCGGTCCCACATCACAGACCTGAACTTTCATGAAGTTTCTCACCCGTTATGATGGCCCTTACCGTATAATTGACCGCACATCCTCTGTCAACTACGTCGTTGAACCTGTGACGCTATCCCCCGACCTCAGACATCGCGGTCGTGCCACGGTGCACGTCAGCCGACTCAAGCCATATTATGACCCTTTGATCCTACCTGCGCCTTAGTCGCCAGGATGGCTCCTTTTCACTCCCGCGGCCCTTGTAGCGGAAGAGAAAGAACAGCTTCCGCACCTGTTGTTGCTGTGCGCGCGATCTACCTTCGTGTTCTGCCGGTGCTACCTCGACTGTTTAAGACGTCGCTGTCTGATATAAATCATCAGACGACTGTCAGGGATGCCAAGAGAAGGGAAAAGAAGAGGAAGGCCAGAGTGGAAATTGGCGGAATGCAGGTAAAGAAAAATGGAAGAGAAAAAAGAAGCGAGAGGCGCGCGTGCGAGAGACGCCATCTTGGAAGGCGCGCAGAGAAGAGAACGGCGGTGAAGGCGACGGGGAAGATAGCCGATGGTCCGCGCAGTCTGGGTCTTGCCCCAGTCCTGTGGAGCGTGGAGCCTGCCGGAGTATTTGCTCGGCGAGCAGCGGTCTTCGCGATCCGGTCGTCCAGCTGGCCGGCGGTGCAGTGAGCTGCCGGGACAGGTCAGCGCTTACGCCGCCGACCTTGTGCGAGCCCGGGCTTGCGGCTACCCGTCAGCCACGCCAACGGTGCCCGGGCCAGGGTGAGCTGGGACGTGCCAGGAGTGCCTGCCGGCACCAATCCCATTCTGCAGAAGACGAACAACGCACGAGTACGTCACAGTGCTTGCGGAGCGCCCTTCTACATCAACGGAGACTCGGTATCGACGGACGCGGTGAGCGATGGTATGGTGACATCACGAACGATCTCATCGTAAGCGACCGGCGGTAGCGGACGAGATGTGAGTAGGGACGCGCGTAGAACTTGGTCGTGATATGACGTGTTAATTGCTGGTTTTGGAGACCTCGTTATTTCTAGTTATTCCTATTTCTGTGTGTGTAATTGTCTTGTTGATTGTAATGAAGTGTGTGTTTATGTCACACCTTGTCGCCTTCGTGTGTTCATTGCGCGTGCTCAAGAAAAACGTGCCGGGCGTCCTACACATCGTGACAACATTGGCGAGCCTGCCAGGATCCCTTTAAATCTGTCACGTGCCTTGGAGTGTCTTGAGCCGCGGGATGGACCTCGAACGGTTGATGTCGGCTGGACATGCCGCGGGTTTATCAGCAGAGGCTATTATGCAGTTATACGACGAGGAAAAGAAAAGATTGAGGTGAAAAGAAGGACTCGCGTACGAACTGTCGCTTTATTAACGTTTCGGCTGGTGGGCCAGCCTTCGTCAGAGTGAATGTACTGCACGTGACGGACACTATAAGTGTGTGGCTACACATCGTGGCGCAGAATAACAATGCAACAGGTGAATAGCATATACAACACATTCAAACGTGCTACGCTTCGAGAGCAACAGACAGGTGATGGGCGCACGACACTGTGAATAACAATAGGAACAGGTGCCACAGGTTCAACTATGCCACACATCGAGCGCAAAACAGGTGCAACACAATCAATCGTGCCACTCATCGGGAGCACAGGTGAACTATGCCGCACATCGAGCGCAAAACAGGTGCAACACAATCAAACGTGCCATTCATCGGGAGCACAGGTGCAACTATGCCGCACATCGAGCGCAAAACAGGTGCAACACAATCAAACGTGCCACTCATCGGGAGCACAGGTGCAACTATGCCGCACATCGAGCGCGAAACAGGTGCAACACAATCAATCGTGCCATTCATCGGGAGCACAGGTGCAACTAAGCCGCACATCGAGCGCGAAACAGGTGCAACACAATCAAACGTGCCACTCATCGGGAGCACAGGTGCAACTATGCCGCACATCGAGCGCAAAACAGGTGCAACACAATCAATCGTGCCATTCATCGGGAGCACAGGTGCAACTATGCCGCACATCGAGCGCAAAACAGGTGCAACACAATCAAACATGCCACTCATCGGGAGCCAGGTGCAACTATGCCGCACATCGAGCGCAAAACAGGTGCAACACAATCAAACGTGCCACTCATCGGGAGCACAGGTGCAACTATGCCGCACATCGAGCGCAAAACAGGTGCAACACAATCAAACATGCCACTCATCGGGAGCACAGGTGCAACTATGCCGCACATCGAGCGCAAACAGGTGCAACACAATCAACATGCCACTCATCGGGAGCACAGGTGCAACTATGCCGCACATCGAGCGCAAAAACAGGTGCAACACAATCAATCGTGCCATTCATCGGGAGCACAGGTGCAACTATGCCGCACATCGAGCGCAAAACAGGTGCAACACAATCAAACATGCCACTCATCGGGAGCACAGGTGCAACTATGCCGCACATCGAGCGCAAAACAGGTGCAACACAATCAAACGTGCCTGTGATGATGGGTTCGTGGGCCCTCAGACACAGACAGAGTCAAGGACAAGAAAACATTTATATACAACACATCAAAAGACAAATACATACAAACACTTGATGACACTAATGTCCACAAGTATTCTTCCCTAATGCCTCAGTCCTAGCAGTTGTATACGTCTACGAAAGTATCCGCGCGCTCTGCCTAATACGGAGTCGTAGTTCCGTAGACGCCACTCACGGTACCGAAGACCGCGTAGCTGACGCACGCTCGCAGCAGGAGAGGCACGATGAGCCGTCGACGTGGCAGACCCAGATCCCGAGCTGCTCGCTCAGGCCCGCACCGGATCACTATGCACCCGGAGTAGGACCGAGTCCACTCAGCATTCGGTAGTGCCGGACCGCAATACGTGGCGCCAGGACCACGCCCTCAGAAGTCGGTAGTGCCGGACCCCAGAAGCCTCAGCACCATGGGCCGACTCGGTAGCTGCCTGGTCTCGGACACAATATCTGGCACACCATCAGTAGCTTGGCCTGGCCCGCCCGCACGTCCACCGCAGGAACACGCCGCAAGGCCTTGCCTGGGACACCCGTTCGCCACAGGAAACGCCAGGCTCGTCCCGGCTGGTCTGATGGCCTCCCAGCTCGCGGATCGAACGAGCTGCTTCTTGCTCGATCGCTGGCCACGCACGCTCTGTCGTCGCCGTTCTGAAGCTCACGCGCTTCACGTTGGCCTCCCTCGCGCGCCTCCGTCGTCTTCTTCACTTTCGTTTTCGCTTGCTAATAACCTTCTTACTGCAGTGCCATTCATCGGGAGCACAGGTGCAACTATGCCGCACATCGCGAGCGCAAAACAGGTGCAACACAATCAACGTGCCACTCATCGGGAGCCACAGGTGCAACTATGCCGCACATCGAGCGCAAAACAGGTGCAACCAATCAAGCGTGCCATTCATCGGGAGCACAGGTGCAACTATGCCGCACATGAGCGCAAAACAGGTGCAACACATCCAATCGTGCCACTCATCGGGAGCACAGGTGCAACTATGCCGCACATCGAGCGCAAAACAGGTGCAACACAACCAATCGTGCATTCATCGGGAGCACAGGTGCAACTATGCCGCACATCGAGCGCAAACAGGTGCAACCCAATCAAACGTGCCACTCATCGGGAGCACAGGTGCAACTATGCCGCACATCGAGAGCAAAGCAGGTGCAAACACAATCAAACGTGCCATTCATCGGGAGCACTGGTGCAACTATGCCGCACATCGAGCGCAAAACAGGTGCAACACAATCAACGTGCCACTCATCGGGAGCACAGGTGCAACTATGCCGCACATCGAGCGCAAAACAGGTGCAACACAATCAAACGTGCCACTCATGGGAGCACAGGTGCTCTATGCCGCACATCGAGCGCAAAACAGGTGCAACACAATCAAACGTGCCATTCATCGTGAGCACAGGTGCAACTATGCCGCACATCGAGCGCAAAACAGGTGCAACACAATCAAACGTGCCATCATCGTGAGCACAGGTGCAACTATGCCGCACATCGAGCGCAAACAGGTGCAACACAATCAAACGCACTCATCGGAGCACAGGTGCAACTATGCCGCACATCGAGAGCAAAGCAGGTGCAACACAATCAAACGTGCCATTCATCGGGAGCACTGGTGCAACTATGCCGCACAGAGCGCAAAACAGGTGCAAACACAACAATCGTGCAATTCATCGGAGCACAGGTGCAACTATGCCGCACATCGAGCGCAAAACAGGTGCAACCCAATCAAACGTGCCACTCATCGGGAGCACAGGTGCAACTATGCCGCACATCGAGAGCAAAGCAGGTGCAACACAATCAAACGTGCCATCATCGGAGCACTGGTGCAACTATGCCGCACATCGAGCGCAAAACATGCAACACAATCAAACGTGCCACTCATCGGAGCACAGGTGCAACTATGCCGCACATCGAGCGCAAACAGGTGCAACACAATCAAACGTGCCACTCATCGGGAGCACAGGTGCTTCTATGCCGCACATCGAGCGCAAAACAGGTGCAACACAATCAAACGTGCCATTCATCGTGAGCACAGGTGCAACTATGCCGCACATCGAGCGCAAAACAGGTGCAACACAATCAAACGTGCCATTCATCGTGAGCACAGGTGCAACTATGCCGCACATCGAGCGCAAAACAGGTGCAACACAATCAAACGTGCCACTCATCGGGAGCACAGGTGCAACTATGCCGCACATCGAGCGCAAAACAGGTGCAACACAATCAAACGTGCCACTCATCGGAGCACAGGTGCTTCTATGCCGCACATCGAGCGCAAAACAGGTGCAACACAATCAAACGTGCCATTCATCGTGAGCACAGGTGCAACTATGCCGCACATCGAGCGCAAAACAGGTGCAACACAATCAAACGTGCCACTCATCGGGCAACAGACACGACACGACACTGTGAATAACAATAGGATCAGGCAACGACACGACACTATGAATAACAATAGGATCAGGCAACGAGTGCAACGATGCTGCACATCGAGTACAACAGGGACAACACAATCAAACGTGCCACGGAGCAACAGATATGACCCGACACTGTGAATAACAATAGGAACAGGTGCCACAGGTGCAACGATGCCGTCATGTGCAAGTTGCAGTATATCGGTCAAACCGAAAATGCATTTCGCTACCGTTGGAGGAGGAGAAAGACAGCTGTGGTGCCTCATGTGCATGACGTATCACACAGGCTCAGAAAAATAGGAGAAAGCGCTGGGGTGCGGGTGGTTTTTATGGCTCTGAAAAGCTTTCTGGCCTGTGTAGATCCACCTCTCGGATGAACGAGAAAATAGGCTACAGCACAGACATAAGCTCAAATTTCTGTCATGTGTTAAAGGCCTTGTTTACGCTATTCCTCTGACGTGCGGTACGATGTACGTAGGCCAGACGGGGCGCTGCCTGAATGATAGGCCCCGTGAGCACCGCTACAGCGTCCAAACCACGGTATCAGGGCACCTTGGCATCCACGTTCGGGATTGCGAATGTAGCCCTATCTTTGAAGGCACTGTGGTCCTTGCACGCAGCCAGGATCAAAGGGTGAGGGAGATTACTGAGGCTGAGGAAATCGCACGGTCCGGCGACGCATGCGTGAGCATGTCATCACTGCACCTTTCCGATAAAGAACTTTTGTTTCTGGCGCGACGTAAGGACGGGGGCGGTACCACGGCATAGCGCTGACATGTTATTCTTTTCCAAGCGGGCATATTTTTTGCTTGTATATACATTTCATTTTACTCTCTGGTTTTCCTTCTCTTCTTTTTTCTCTTTTTTTGATCACTTGGTCTGTATATATATATGTGTGTTCTTCTCGAATAAATTTTAGTTGGACGAATGCGCTGCGTCCACGTCCTCTCCTTTGTCCTTTGCCTACTGTTTGCGCTGAATACCATTATGACTGGCCATATGCAAGTAAACCAGAGTGAGCTTCATCTGAAAAGGTCAGACGATAACATTTAACTAACCTATGTGGCTGGTTGCCTTAATATCGCAGCAAGCTGAAATTGAGGTGTTTTCATAACTAAGCATTCAACATTTGCATTTGTAATTGTGTACTCCTGTATGAGGCTTTAAGCATAGCCATTATTGACATACACCGCCGCAGCACCCCCTCCTTTACTTTCGCGGTCTAAGCCCATGCACGCGCGATTGTTGACAGGTGTATGATCAGAACTTGTCGGGCAAGAATCCGTTAAAATAATATCTTGAAATCTCAGCACAAGAGACTCCAAGAAAATTCGTAAGTTATCCAGCTTGTTTATTATAGTTCTAATGTTTAAGTGTATCTGAGAGAAGTCAAATTGCTTTGATCTAAATGTGGCGTTAAATACTTCTGATATGCACACATCGCACATACTCGTGTACAGTAAGGCGATAAGCTTATATTAACTGTCATCTTTAGTTCCTTTTTGAAAGGTCGTCAGAACAAGAGATTTGCAGGGTATGGCTATCTTCATCTTTCCTTGCTAGCATTTTGCTACCTGCTGTCCACACGAACTTCCGTTTGGGCTCTGTCTTCTTTGCTACTGTTGCTCCAAGCAACTGCTTGCTGTGTCGAGTCAAATGTTTATTGACGAAGATTGCAGTGCTAACACCATCCAGGCCATTTGTGCCAATTGTAATTTTATTAGCCTTGGCGAGTATCGAGTCTCTCTTCGCACGCCTTGCAAACCGAAGAACAATGTTCTTGGTTGTCGACTTCGCATTAGGAACTCTATGGCATATATCAATGTTCTCTCATCAACTGCGTCGTCGAGTAGTCAACAGATTTTTGAAAGGCTACTGGAGACACGCACTCGTCCAGTACACCTTTCATCTCGACATTGTTACTCCTTTAATTTGATACTGTTCTAACTCCTGTAATTTCATATTCAACTGTTTGTTATCAGCTTTTATTTTTTGATTCTCAGAGGCCAAGCTTTTTAATTCATCTCTTATTGCGTCTAGGTAGGGTGTCGCACCGTCACACTGTCACTGCAATGCTGAACCGACTTTTTCAGGTCCCTGTGTTCATCCCCTATTCTGCAAATCAGACAGCCACATCACTTTCCCTCTCCTTCGCTTTTCCTGGCGACATTGTACAATACCACAGGTATCATTGCGAGCACTTTCATACAAAACACGAGAACGACTGATGTGTTCGGCAGCAGCGCGGAGTTACACAGTTTAAATGCACATCGATACTCTCGCTCACCTGCAAAAAAATGCACTTTATCGTAAGCGTGTGCACTGTTCAATGCACTGCTGCCGAACTGGGCTCGTGTTGCCAAGTCATTATATGACGTCATCATGACGTCACAGACCTTCGAAATTCGCGGTGTCATGACGATGTCATCACATTATATCTCCTAATGACATCATGTGTGTGCGATGGCACTATAAAAGGTGGGCCGAAGGCGGTTTAGGTGCAAGCCAAGTGAGGTGCAGGCAGCTTCAGGGTAGGGGGGAAGCAACACTGCAATCGACTGAGAACGTTAAACTTATTACTTTAATGCGTCTCGCACACTGTGGGTGGGTATGTCATGCAAGAAGCCCATGGACCCAAATTGTAACTTAAGGCATTCCTGTGTGAAGCAAGCTTTCGCCTTCAAGCGTTGATGAGCTTAGCTGGTCGCGAGGTCCCAGGACGCAGCCGGAGCTGAAGGCGTTCTGGACTAAGGACACCTCTCCGGAGCTTTCTTTTATAATAAATGCGTTCATTCTCTTTCTGTTGCAGAGAGTGTAACATGCCGCAGTTATTTTGTCCTGCATCTAAATATAGTAGAAGAACTCTTGAAATTATTGCTGGAGTTCAAGAACTATTCCAAAGCCACTTATTTAAAATAATCCTCATTTTCTCTGTGCAGGTGCAAACAAACTTTTCTGACCCAATGTTTCTCTACGTCGACTTATTTGTGATCACTTCACTCGCTGTTACAAGTAAGTCATGGCGCTTTATATTTTAGGGGCGAAGCTCCTTAAGGCGGCACCCGTTCGTCCTCGTAGTCGTCGTGGTCGTAGTAGTGAGTAACAAGTCTTACGCTTTGACCTCCAAGGTGGTGCCGGTGGGAGATTTCTCCTATGCGTTGTGTGAACAATAAAAAATTCGCAGCGTGCGCGTTAACCTAAAAGCCGAATTCTTCTGTCTCTCATTCCCCATTAGCAGCCATTGGCATGTCCAGTAGGAAACGTTAGTAGAAGTAGAAGTGTAAGTGTTAAGCTAAAGCCGACTTCTTCTGTCTCTCATTGCCATTAGCAGCCATTGTTTACCTCCAAGGTAGTGCCTGGTGAGATTTCTCCTGTGCGTGATTAAACAATAAAAATTTTGTTCAAAACGCCGTTGATTGATGAAATAAACCAACGAAGACGCCAGATGTTTTGTAAAAGCAGAACGAAAGAACGCCAGATGTTTTTCTTAAGTGTAGTAGTAGTAGTTATATGTAGCCACCTCGCCCGATCGTCAACGGGCGAGGTGGACCGGCAACGGCGCGAGGACCCTGCCGTACGAGAGTTAAATCACACTAAAAGACATACTTTGCGGGCGATACACTCTAGTGAGCTTTCAACTTTTCGTCTTAATGTACATGATAAAGAAATTATTTCTACGAAAAAACGCAAGGCACACCTTGAGGCAATATGTTTCGTTTTGGGGACGCTAAATGGAAACCATGAGGCGATGCGAAGCCGGAGCACTTGCACGATCGCGTTCCGTTGGCTTTCGTTGGGCATGCCTACCGACCTCGCGTCGTGGAACGCGCGTCCTGTCTTCCCTCTAGCCTTGCCTTTAATTCGCACCAGGGCGAGCGGGGAATGCGGTCGCTCTTGGCGCTCTTTCGCTCGGGAGCGGACTTCTTCCTTGCATTTCACCGATCACAAGGGATAATGAAGGGACCACGTAAACCAACAGTACAATAAAAGTTTGATGTTTAATATATACACGAGTTTCACACTCTTTATATATGTACTGGGCGCATTTCACGGAAGAGTTTCACGGTTTACAGATGATTCCCTCCGTAGCTTCGCCCCACTCATCATCATTCACCCCGTGGATATGCTGTAATTTTTTTTTTCACCCTATGTGGGTATTATTGCTTGCCGGCGCTGTCATAAATATTAATTTGTTTATGAGTTGCGTTGTTGGAGAAGTGCGTAAAATTTCGTCAAGTGGTTCCCGGAAATCCAGTAACATCACAGTGCACAATGGCTTCCCTAAGCACGTAACTGACTATTAATCGCAATACGAAGCATCCGAATGCCCTGTAAGGTGTCCATGTCACATGTAAGAGGTGACAGTAAAGACGCGGGAAAAGAAGAGGAAGATGCCAATGGTAGCGTGACGTAAAACCAAGAGGATGGAAGAAGATGAGAACGAAGTGGGAGATATAAAAAAGAAGGTGACGTGGCCCTGGATGTTCGGACGGGAACGCGCGAGGCGGGCACGAGCGTCGCCGGCCTGTGTTCCGGGTGCTCCGGCTCCCTTTGTTCTACGGCATCGCACCGTAGTCTCGTGCCCATCGCGCTACGGCATCGCACCGTAGTCACCGCCCATTCAAGGACACGTCCTAGGAACTGGATGGCCGCCACGGACACCTGCAGCGGCCAGGAAGCGTCATCGGCTTGTGTCCCGAGCGTTTCGTCCTACGGCATCGCTCCGTAGGCCTCACCTGAGTCAGCCCTGTTCCCGGGAAACGCTGGCCACTCAAGAACCAACCTGCGACGCACAGGTCATTGAACTGCGAGCCTCCCAGCCTCAACGACAACGCCAACTCGCGTTCCGCACAATAGAAGACGGCGCATTGGATGGCGTCACCGGCTCGGACGCCGACGTTAACGCCGCTGCAGTGTCCCCGACAACGCCTCGCCTCATCGCACATCGGCACAGAACGCCGTGAGTGGTTTGAGCGAAGAACGCTCCGTACTGTATTAGATGCTTGTTTCCTTTACTGGTTCTTTTTGTGACAGCTTTCACTCTCGACTCGTCCGTTCCTTCTGGCGACTGTTGTCCGGAGATCCGTGACAAAAATAAGTGACGAGCCTGCCAGGATCCTTTTTCTTATTTTTTGTTGGGGGTGTCACGAATTTCTTTTCGGCAGAAGCTACGGACGAGGCGGAGAGTGTTAGACATACCTATTTTAATTATACACACTAAAGGAGAACACACATTATCCCTAGAACAACACAAAAAATTAAACACACAAAAACACCAGCGGTGAAACAAATCTGTCAGAAAAAGAACCAGTAAAGGAAACAAGCATCTATATACAGTACGGAGCGTTCTTCGCTCAAACCACTCTCGGCGTTCTGTGCCGATGCACGATGAGGCGAGGCGTTGTCGGGCACACTGCAGCGGCGTTAACGTCGGCGTCCGAGCCGGCGACGCCCGTCTTTCTCTTGTGCGGAACGCGAGATGGCGTTGTCGTTGAGGCTGAGAGGCTCGCAGTTCAATGACCTGTGCGTCGCAGGTTGGTTCTTGAGCTGGCCAGCGTTCCCGGGAACAAGGCTGGCTCAGGCGAGGCCTACGGAGCGGTTGCCGTAGGACGAAGCGCTCGGGACACAAGCCGATCACGCTTCCTGGCCGCTGCAGGTGTTCGTGGACGGCCCGTCCAGTTCCTATGACGTGTCCTTGAATGGCCGGTGACTACGGTGCGATGCCGTAGCGCGATGGAGCACGAGACTACGGTGCGATGCCGTGGAACAAAGGGAGCCGGAGCACCGGGAACACAGGCCGGCGACGCTCGTGCCCGCCTCACGCGCTCCCGATCGAACACCCAGGGCCCCTATGGCAACGTCACCTTCTTTTTATATCTCCCACTTCGTTCTCATTTTTTTCCGTTCTCTTGGTTTTACGTCACGCTACCATTGGCATCTTCCTTTCCCGCGTCTTTGCTGTCACCTCTTACATGTGACAGGCCCGCACTTTCGTATAAATTAATCGTCGCGGTAATAACATCGACTGTCGCAGATAGCAACAATCTATTGTATGTGGTAATGTACTTTTAGCTTGAAATTGAATATATCACGAAGTTTTCGTTAAATTATTGTCAGCATAGAAACAAAAGTTAAGAAGTGTTATAATTCATTTATTTATTTATAGAAAGTACCTCAAGGACCCTGTAACAGGGTTTGAAATGAGGGTGGCATTCTCCGTTTGGACCAGCTCACTGGTGACATTAATTATCATGTGCAGTCAACAATCTCAACTATCTATGCAAAATACAATGGATTATATGACAACAATAACTGCTACTACTAATAATAATAATAATAGTGCAAAGTAATATTATCTATTGTTATATTAATATAGTAAGCGCATTAACGTACTTCATCTTTCTCATTTGTACATAGCCATCATCGTCCCTGTTCTTTTCCTTCCTCGTGTTTGTGTGCCGAGGCAGACACGGCGGAATAAACGGTTCTGCTGCGTTCTTCTCTGGTCCGGTCGTCCTGCGTCTTTCTAATTATTATTATATTATTATATATTATTATTATTATTATTATTATTATTATTAGTCTATTATTATTATTATTATTAATATTATTTATTATAATTATTTGGATATACAAAAAAACACAAACACGGAGGAAAGAAACAGGAGAGAAAACAAACAACACAAACGGCGACACAAATCAGTAGCCACATGGTAAAATTTCGATAAACGCGAGGCCAAGCTTCTACGAACAAAGAATTCATTTTACAAGCCCGTAATTCTGGCGTGCCCAGCCTCATTTATCGTATTTGATCTTGTAACACATTACAGCTTTATAATATTTATCGGTACTGACTAGCGCTTTCTAGCATGAGGGCTTTCTTGTGTAAGACTAAAATAGTTTGTCGCGGACGTACACTCTACGCGGGCTGCTCATTTAAAGTACATAATCTCTTGTACTAAGCGTCAGCAACGACGTTATGCAGTGAGCTACGCGGAGCCGTGCCCAGAGCTAAGTGACGCCAGGCCTTCGCGCAGTCTGCTGACTCCGTCATACTGTCATCGCTTCTTCTTCAGTTGCTCCTGGTCGTTTTGAGCCAGGTTGGATTGATGCAGATGCTGCAGAGCCAGCCATGGTGAGTTAACCTTACTTTTTACCACCACGTCGGCTTGATGTTCACCCCCGGAAAGCTACTTCGGGAGCCTCAGCGGGTGTCCCGTGCTTCCCTTGTTTTTCGTTTAAGTGAGTAAAGTTCACGTTATGCCGATCAGTCGGCGCATCTCTATTGAGCGATATAGAATGGTGCTTACGAATGCTGTCTCAATAAGTGGAGTAAAAACGGCGCGTCGTCTGCTACGGTACTTCCGGTTCGAGGCCTCTCTTTCCGCCGCTTCAAGGTGCCTGCTGTTCAGTGTAATCGGGGAGGGAAGCGCGCACTTCTGCGTCGCGTTTGTTACCGGTTGTCCAGTGATTGTGTTCTTGGAATCTTTTGCGAATGGATACGTGATATTTCGCGTTTTAGAGACAGAAGCGAAAAGTGGAAATGGGCAAACACAGGGAACGGTCTCAAGCGCAGCATGCGAGTATACATATACGGTTATGCTGTAAAACACTCAGTATTATTTTGCACAATCAGCTTTGCTTATTTTATTTTTATTATTTATTCATGAATACTGAAACCCAAACATAGGGTTTTGGCAGAGCGGATATACATTTGCAACATTTACAAATCGGCAAAGAAATAAATATTAAAACAGGTAAAGCATGCACACACTTTCAGAGGAAAAAATATAAGACAATGGTATTCAATAAACAGGCATAAGGGCATATAATGAAATCAGCGCTACATTCAAGATGATCACGAGTGGAGAATCGCTACAGTGATTGAAATAAACAGCAGGGGCACATGTAGGAGAACTCACACACTCACTACTGGAGCTGCGCAGCAAGAAAGTTCAAGGATGACCGCGAAACAACTTCGTTACAAAGATATTCCATTCGGTAATTGTCCTAGGGAAAACGAATACTTGAATGTGATTTTTATGGGTGGAGAATGGGGTTATTGTAAGACATGCCTGTGCCTTGTGGCATATCCTGTGGAGAAATGAATTATATGTGATAACGCTAACTTAAAAAAACCTTTAACTAACTGAAAGACAAATTTCAATCTCATTACTTTATTTCTTTGTGTATTGTTGGGAGATTGGCTTTTGCCAAGAAACATGTTATTGAAGTACGGCCGAAACTGTTATAAATAAATCTAACAGCTCTCTTTTGAATTTTTTCCATTTCGCTGATATTTTTTCTTGTGTGAGGGTACCAAATTATGGATGCATAATCTAAAGTGGGTTGAAAAATTGCCTTAAATGCAATAAGGCGAACGGTGGGAGTGGAGAACTTGAGAGCTCGCCTAAGAGAAAACAGTTTGTAATTGCACGAGGTTATTACAGTGTTATTATGCCTCGTCCAGTTATGGTCATTCGAAATCCAAAAACCAAGGTACTTATAGTGTTGTACCTCCTGCAAAAAAAAAACATCATTGGCTGAATATGCAAAATGAAGAGGGTCACGTTTGTGAGAAATTTTCGTGAAAACGGTCTTTTTAAAGAACTGACAACTGCCATTTATCGCACCAACGAATGACCTTATGAAATGCATTGTTTAAATGAATTTGGTCTGTATGGTTTTCCACTTCCGAGTATACGATGCAGTCATCCGCGTATAACATGACTTTTACAAGTATATCATGTGATATATCATTTATAAACAACAACAAGAGGAAGGGCCCGATCACTATCCTTGGGGGACACCCCAGTCAACCGGTACTGTACGAGAACAATGATCATTGAAAAAGACGTACTGTTTTCGATTCGACAGATAACCGGAAATCGAATTTAGAAGCAGAGTATTTTTACGAATTAAATCCAGTTTGAAGAGTAATTTTTTTGTAAGAGACCGTAACGAAAGCTTTAGCAAAATCCATAAAAATTGCATCTACCTGTTTTCTAGAAATTATAGAGAGTGCGAAATTATGAACTGTAGTTACCACCTGAGTACAAGCAGAAAAATCTTTTCTTGAATCCGTGTTGTGAACCTGACATATATTGTGCTTTTCTAGGAATTCTGAAATATGCTTATGTATTATATGCTCACGTAGTTTACAGGAAGTTGATATTAATGAGATCGGCCGATAGTTGGTAACAGAATGGGGATTTCCGCTCTTATGTAGGGGCTTGACTTCAGCAGTTACTTACTTATTCGGACCTTGACCATCTTTCAGAGATTTAGAAAAGAGAATTGTTAGGTACTTTTAAACCCATTATGCATAGCGTTTTAAGAACTCATTCGGTGCTCCATCAGGACCTGAAGATTTTTTTTATCATGAAGTTTCAAAAGCACATTAAAAACTCCCTCTTGACTTATGACAATATCCGACAGGGGTGGGCTTGCCACATCAAATGTTTCCAGGACTGCGTTATCCCTCGTAAAAACAGATTTAAAATAATCTTTGAAAACATTAGCAATAACAGAGGAATAACCTTTCCACACCGTCGATTTCAAAAGCATCAGTGGTCAGAGTATTAGGTGAAATTAAACTCCAGAACCTGGATTTAGTGTATTTGAGCACAAATGGTGGCTACCTCAGAATCACTCAAGCATATGAGCACATGGTGCCAAATGCCAACATACGTACGCTACCAAATCACCTAGACTTCCGACAAGAGCACACGTATTTTTGTCTGCCCGATCAAGTACGCCGATGAAGTATATTTGCGTTGAATATACCGCATTGCCTACTTTCTGTGAAATTTATGAAAACGGCTGAGCGCGCAAAAGGATAGCGTACGGAAAAAAAGGCCTGCTCAGTTACTGGTATCGTAGTGCTTAAAATGATCGAAGTTGGTTTTCAAGGAAAGAGTTGCATGGTATGGCGTCTCTAGTATTTCAGAAACTTGCAAGCGCGAAGTGTTCATACCTTTTAGTGGAACTCGAAAGGCAAGTGTATGCTAAGTGCGAAGAATTTTCAATGGATTGATCGAAACACAATGTTCGAGTGCGCGAAGGAACGATATCTCACGTAAAGGAAGATTCAGAGGCGTAAAAGAAAAGCGACAGAACTGGGAGTTTGGTTTACATTTAAAACAAGAAACATTTTACTATTGCCATTCACTATAGGGTGTGTCCAGATAAGATCGAACACGAGGTCCGGGTCACCATTCCCGATTTTCATGAAATTTACTGTAGGTCTAAGCATTACACCCAGAACAATGGTATCGAAATTAGTTTTGCGAAAAAAAATTTTGTTCGCCTGAAAAAAATATACAAATTTTTGCCGCACAAAACACTTTTCCGCCACTTTGGCGATTTATAAATTTTGAGCGCACCTAGGGAAAAAACGGTACACTTCTAGGTCACAATATTTATCGCCCTCGAAGAACAAGGGAAATATAATCTATTGAGCCTATTATTTTCCATGCTTGTCGAAGCACCTTTCAAGAAAAAAAAATCGCAAACTTGGCAAACCGCACAAAATACCTGTATGTGAGGAATTTATTGCTGCAAACAAGTTAAAGTGAGGATAATAAAAATCTGTAAGTATTAACTTTGGTACTTTCGCTCTCTTTCAAAATAATTTGCGTGGTTTTATCACGCTTCATTTTACTCGATAAGTGGGCTGAAACGTAAGTGATTTATCAAAAACGCCGAACTTTAAAATAGTTTTCTCAAATAGGCCATTTTTAATTTTTTTTTAAATCCCTCTGATTGAAGTCATGGACGTCATCTATTTTTCTGCATAAAAAAACGTTGCATTATTTTGGTTGCTAACAAGTTATAAAGCGTCAAATGTGCCAAGTCACCCTAACGGCTGTGTCGTTCGTTATGTGCTGAAACTCGGATATTAGTTGTTCGAAATACTTGTACGTGACATAATCACAAATCAGTAGCTCCACACCAACAAATGTGCAGCCAGGTGTCATGGTTCAGCAAGCTTCGTCTTGCAATCAGCCGCCCGACAAACCCGCGGTGCGGCCGCTCGATGCTTCGGGCGCTCACATTACATGAGTGCCGCTTCGACTGAGGATAAGCTACGCTTACGCGCCAAACTACGCTCAGAGGACGAACGACAGAAGGAATGCATCAATGTGAATGTTAAAGGCTGTTAAGTGCCAACAAAAGCCATATTATACAACGAAAACTCTGCTGATCATTTCTCAGTGAGCGCCTCCAGTAGTGCGCTCATGTATTTTTTCCCTCCTGTTATGCCCGCAGCCGCAAGATATCGTGATAAACGCTCGGCTTGCGTTGAAAATATAAGTGGACGCACAACGATACAGTACTGTAAAAGCGGTGCTTTAATGAAGCAAAGGACTTGCACTCACTTCTTTTCACAGCCGGCTGACACAAGTGTTCTGTTTGCCGGATCGTTCAATAAAGTTGTTCACTCACTGCCACGAGATAGAGAACAACTGCAATTTGAGCTGTTCGACCATCGGAAGCACGTGTGAGACATTTCATTAGATGTAAATGGCTTGCTTTTATGTCATATATTGCTGATTGATTTAACCTAATTATCTTTAGGCCATCCGAAGACAGAAAGCAACACATGAGCGCTCTACTGGAGGCGGTCACTGCAAGCTTACCGGCAGAGTTTTCGTTGCATAATATGGCTTTTGTTGGCACTTAACAGCTTTTAAATTTCACAGTGACGCATTCCTTCTCTCGTTCGTCCTCTGAGTGTAGTTTGGCGCGCAAATGGAGCTCATTCGCAGTCGAGCGGCACTCATGTACACTCTAAACAGAAAAACGCCCAGATGGGAGTTTTTGGCTTGTCCTCTAGAACACTCCCATCTGTACATCTTTCTATGCCCTCAGAAAGGGCGTAAAAAAATAACTCCCATAAGAGGGCGTGTATAGAGTGTACGTTGGGCATAAATGTTACTCCCTTTGTGTCTGAATAAAATATTTCCACGAGAGACAAAGGGGGTTATGCCGTTCTCATTAGGGAGGTTTTTTGGTGTAATAATGGTGGCATATAACTCCCTTAGATGGGCATTTATAGGGCTTACGTCGGGCATATGTTTTACTCCCTTTGTGCACCAATAAAATATTTTGCGAGGCACAATGGGGGGTTTTATCGTTCTTATTAGGGAGCATTTAAGGCGTAATGCAGTCGTTTCTAGGGGGGGAAATGGGAGTTTTTGTTATTAAGCGAGCACGTTTTTGTTTTGTTTTTTCTTAAGTTTGGGAGTGAATTTGGTGCTTTTAGGGTACTTTAGTTTACTCCTCTGGGGAGTGCTTGCGGTAGTAAACGGGAGTAACCTTTGCTGCATAACTCCCTCTAGAGCTTCTATGCCATTTCTAAATTGCCAAAATACAGTCTCGCGAAAACTGAAGCCATGCTAGCATTCTTGCAAAACTGTATCTCGACAATTTAGACATTAATAAAAACTTTGGGGGGAGGGGGGGCTTTTCGGCAGAAGTGGCGATGCAGAACTTCCGAAAGGGTTCCTGCTTGCGCCGTTGGAGAAGACACACACCAAACATTGACAAAAATATTTATTGTAGGTAAATGTCCAATAGCATATATAATACACGTCTAGTGTTGAATTTCCGGCAGTGAGCACTTCTGCGGACAGAAACATACAAAATGCAGGTATTGTATAGCAGTGCCTTAACTGCCAATAAATGATAAGCCTATATAAATGTAAAAGAAGGTGGCCCTATCAGATATCGATATCACACATTCATGACACTTCTATAAACTGAAACAGCTCAGGGTGTCTACCGAGTTGACTTTTCTGGATTCCCTGAGTTTTCCAGGTTTTCCCTGAGTGCTTTTGCTAAAATTCCCTGAGTGAAGCAGAACTTTGTTTTATGTCAAGGTGGGTAGAGACCATATCGCTCAGTGATGTCACTCTCTAATACGCACGTTAGAAAATAAAAACGACTTAATCCCATTTGAATAGTACATAGAACAGTTAAACCTCAATATAGCGAAGTTCGTAAAAGCGGCAACTTACTTCGTTATATCGAAACTTCGTTAAACTGAAATTCGACTTTTCATGCAAGGAATAGTTGCTGAAGGATTAATCATAAACTGAAAATGCCACAAGAATGCTCAACTAACATGGCAACATGAAAAAACTTTTTTTTTTTGTTTTTTGCATGAAAAAAAATTAATTCTGTTGAGCCTGAGGTGCAGCAATCACAGTTAGATGCCTTGCCAGAGTTTCACATGTAAATACGAAACAAATGCGGGTTTAATGCACTGTGGAATTGCGCTTGTTCTGCTGCTGCGGGTTGTAAAATCCTCGCGAGTTTCCCAGAGCAATGCAACGCCTTTGCTCCATGTTGCCCAGCCGAACCATTGCTCTCCACGAACGCAAAACATCGAAAACCATCCCACGTTAGAAAAAAAGAGTCAGTTTCACCGCGAGAGCAAAATAGTAAATCCGACAGCAACAAAGAGGAATTTTATATGAATATAGGCTAGCAGCTCGCTCCTTCAGGAAACGCAGCCGCTGCACTAAGAGAAGTACCCTATCTATGGCTCAGGGGCGGATTCAGATACCTAATGGGGGGGGGGGGGGGGGGTACAAAGGCTGAAGCCCCCGCTCAGCAGTGCATTTTGGTGGGTCACTCATATTTACAACAGCCCAGAGGGGATTATGGCGGTGCGTAAGAAGCCTTTGTTGTAAATGTGCATAGGGAAGCAGAAAAAGGTAGAGCGATGAGAGGTAGAGAGCAGGGACAAGATTCTCTTTACCCCTTTTGGGCAGTGGCAAGCAAAGCGACCTGACAAAGGGGGCAAACTGGACAAGCAGCCTGACAAAGGAGGTGGACGACAGGCACTGAAGGGAGGGGGCGGGGGCTAGCTTAGGAGGGGGGGGGGCGATCGCCGCTACCGCCCCCCCCCCCCCGGGATCTGCCACTGCTATGGCTTCAACGGAAGTTTTGCAATTAGAGCACAACACCTACAAAGGTATGAGCCGTCTGCTGATCCCCACTAAAGATACCGCGGCGCACGCGACCACGCCCGCTGGTACAAAGTACGCACTTCCTGTGGGACTCACGCAGCCCCCCCCCCCCCCCCCCACCTGCCCAGCCCGCCGGCTCCTATCTCCATGTGCCCATCGCGCGAACGAGACGGTCGGCTCGTTTCATCTCTGCTTAAGCCCCGTTCATCGGCAGCGCTCGTGCGCTTTCACTCGCGCACGGAGCATACGACGCGCGGGGTGATGTAATCGCGATTTCGACTTGATAAGGAAGATCATGGCGAAGGCAAAAAATTCGCGTCGGAGTGTCTATATAATTGCTATCGCAAAAAAAAGCAATATAGCTGCGGGCTAAGATCGCATGAAAACACGGCAACAGCCTGAATTACGGCACATCCGATTATGGTGGAAACGTTACTGTTTTCCGACATCGCGCGCCGAATCGAGCAAGTGGGACCCGTGCTGGTATCGCGAATTTCGGTCGCCACTATGCCGTGGCTCTGAAAAGTTTTGTAATTCGGCTTTGTAGCAAACATCCACGTGGTGTGGCTGGTAATTGCGAGCTGCAGCCCCCCAAAATATCGGTCGACTGCCTATAAAACTTGTTTCAGCAGTGCCCTCATCGGGAAAAAAAGGAAAGAAAAAAGCCTTCACTTGCTGTGAATGGTCCCGTTAGTTAATCTAGCTCTCGCCTGGAAATTTATTCTATTCTTCACGGAGTCCTAAATAGCATCCTTGAAGCTCGGGATCAGAGCGAGTGAGCTCTCCGATAACAGCCAACAAGCGTCGTCGTTTTTCTCGCCGATCGGGATGGCTTGCCAGATACCGGCCTTGTCGAAGACATCCGCTTCCTGAACGATCGCGATCGCTTGCAAGATAACTAAAGCTCGCTACATCTACTGCTACCGCTTCTACAACTAATCATGCTTGTTACTTGACACGCGGCTATAACAAAAACACCATATCGGGCGCTAACGCACAGCACGCGCGAGAAAGAATACAGAACTACACCGCGTAGTCACAGAACACCTTGACAACATTGCGCGATACGATGTGTCGTGGTTCATGGTTCCCGCATGCCACGCATTAGCTGGATTCTCTCCCACTTCACCGCTCCGAAGGCGATGACAGCATCGAGGTGCGCCACTTCCCCGCAGCCGCAGCGGCCGTTTGATTTGAAAAATGCGTTCACAAAATATCGAGCCTGCGCTACCGCGACTTTCGTTGCCTTTCAATAAAGTTACTGTGGATTTTCCCTGATGGGAGCAGAATTTCCCTGAGTTTTCCCTGAGAATTTCCAGACTACCCAAAATCCCTGAGAATTCCCGGTTTTCCCGGTTTTCCCGGTCGGTAGACACCCTGCAGCTAATTGCGCAGTACTATGTGTAAAGCACTTTCACACATGACTAGAGATATCATTGAAAAAAGTTACACCAACCAACGAATTATAAAAGTAAAAACCTCTTTTACTTTAAAAAACCCGACGTTTCGGATCCAACTCGGATCCTTCCTCAGGGGTGACTGACGGGGCGCCAGAGAGCAACAGAGTTTAAAAAGGAAGGGAAGAGCCTTCCTCTCTTTAGGTCGGGGGGTCACGCTTGGTTTGAATGACGTGCCGTAGTCCATTGAAATAGACACTCGGCAGCGCACCTGCAGACCGGTTCAGGTTGCCGGGTGTTGCCTGAATGTGCCAGGATTCCACAAAAAGTCGTTTGAGATAATTTGCCTCGAAGTCGACGACGCGGGAGTTGTCAAAGGCGATGCGGTGGTCGTTCACCTCGCTATGCTCAGCTAGCGCACTCCTTTGTCTGTCGAACTTGCGGACGTCGTTTCTGTGTTGTCGCAGCCTTTCTGGGAAGTTCTTCGTTTCCCCCACGTATGAAGCGCCACAATCCGCACAAGGGATAGAATAGATCACTCCTTGCGCTTTTTCCTTGGGCGGTCTGTCTTTTGGGCGCGGGAAGAAGCGGCCGAGTGTGGAAGTTGGCTTGTGCGCAACTTTTATGCCCTGCTCCGACAAAACGCGTGTGAGCGCTTCGCTGGTGCCCTTAACGTAGGGAATGCAGACGCGGACAGGCCTGGGAAGCGACGAGCCAGAGTCCTCTTGAAGGGGTCTGCGGGGGCGGGCGTGGCGGCGTGCAACCCTCTCAATGAAAGCTTTGGAGTAGCCGTTCTTTAGAAGGTCGCATCTGATCTTCCGTTCTTCATCCGTCCGCTTATCATCCGACGAACAAACCCTCCGTGCACGTGTGAGTAGTGACGATACCACCGCTGATTTATGGTGGAAAGGGTGGTTGGAGCCAGCGTCGAGGTAGCGACCGGTGTGGGTTGGCTTTCGGTATACCGAGAATTGCAGCAAACCACCCATCTTTTCCACGAGGACGTCGAGGAATGGCAAGCAGTTGTTTTTTTCCCGTTCCACGGTGAACTGGATGGCCGGCTCAATAGAGTTCAGATGGGCTGTGAAGGCGTCTACGGCAGAAGCTTTTAGGATACAGAAACAGTCGTCGACATACCGCAAAAATATTTTTGGGGTGATGCCGGCCGTCTGCAGTGCTCTTCCCTCCACTGCCTCCATCACGAGGTTTGCTGCCGTTACAGACACAGATGCCCCCATTGCAGTACCAGTTAGTTGTTTGTAGTATTCTCCGTTGACGGAGAAGTACGTGCTGCTGAGACAAAAGTTCAAAAGGCGGCTCAGCTCGTCGACGCTCAGGCCTGTTCTTGCCTCGAGATTTTCGTCACACTCCAGCACTTCACGCGCTGTGGTCACTGCTAATTGGACAGGTATGCTTGTGAAGAGGGAGACTACGTCGAATGACACGAGGCATTCATCTTCGCAAATCGGTATCGGGGAAAGAATCTCAACAAAATGGCTGCTATTTTTCACGTGCGTCGGCGTGTTTCCCACGAGAGGGGCCAGAATCCTGTGTAAGAAGCTCGACAGGGCTCGAAGTGGCGAAGATGTGAAATCCACAATCGGCCTCAAGGGAACACCGGGCTTGTGGGTCTTGGGAAGTCCGTAGAATCCGGGAGCACTACCGTTTCTGCACATCAAACGAAGGTGCAGAGCTCTGGCATCCGGGTGTTTCACGAATACGTCTCCTAGGAGCTTGTTGAGGTCTCTCTGTACCTGCGCTGTAGGGTCCTTCTTAAGTTTGCTGTAAGTGCCACTAACAAGGTGGTCTTGGACCTTGCGGTCGTAGTCTCGCCGGTCAAGGACGACAGTAGCGTTCCCTTTGTCCGCAGGCAAGATTACAATTGTGGGGTCCTCGCGCAGCTCTCGCAGGGCTCGGTTTTCCTCCGGGGACAGATTGGACGGCTGTTTCTTCATTAGGCCATGTGCCAGGATGCCAATCGCTTTCAGCCTCACTGATTCCCGGACGTTGGAGTCAAGATGACGGATCCCGTCCTCCACGGCTGCCGCGATCCTCGCCAAGGGAGGTCGACCACCAGACATATTGAAGTTGTGGCCTTTAGCAAGGACGCTGACCTCAGGTGGTGACAACTTCCTGGACGAGAGGTTGGAAACAAACTCCGAGGCTTTGGAGCTCGGTGACCGCTTCGGCCGCATCAGAGCTGAGAGCTTCTTACTCTGGGAGATGCGCTGTTCCTCCGCTGCGCTTGAGGCGACCGAGCTCGCGAAAGAGTTCACAGCAGCAAAGAGTCCACCTAGGCGGTGCTCCAGTTGTCGACGAAGGAAGAACAAGTCCAGATCCATCCTTCTTACCGTTGCTCTGCATTCGTGGACACGGGCGATCACCAATCGGCGTTCGGCTTGGGCCAACACTCTGTGGCCCTCGCTGGTGTGGACGAGAGGTTTGATGCGAAGGCTTGATGCGAATTCGTTGGTTGGTGTAACTTTTTTCAATGATATTTTCTTCCCAACCAGACAGAACGCTGTCAAATGTTCACCTTTATGACTAGAGATCTGTGCTGTCAACTAAATTTAACAGCAATTTTCACGGCTGCAACTATTCTGTTCACCATGACTTAGCACAATGAAATAAATCGTGGATACCTTAAAAATATATTGAGACAGGTCAACTGATCACAGTTGTTTCATGACAAAAAGACTGACAAACTTGTAAACATGTATACCTTAAATATAACCTACAATTTATGGCTACCACATATACCATACACTGATGGTACGCGTTTAGCGTTGAGTCCGCGGAGCGTTTAATGAATAAACAGCACAGGTTCAGCGACCAGCAGTCCGAAACGGAGCAAGCACGAGAGCACCAACAACCGTCCTCGTCTTCGTCTTTCACTGGCGCCCCTGTTTGCGCCCTATCCATTCTACAAATCACTCCCCCGCAGAAAAGGAGCCATCCTGGCGACTTAAGGAACAGGGACGACTGGTGGGTCGTAATGCGGCTTCAGTCGGTCGACGTGAACAATCTCACGGCCACGGCGGCGGCGGTCTGCGGATGGTTGAACGGGCTCGACAACATAGTTGACGGGAGAGGCTTGACTTAAGACGCGGTATGGGCCTTCATACTTCTGCAGTAGCTTTGTGGAAAGGCCAGGAGCAGAGGAGGGAACGCGAAGCCACACCAGTGTTCCAGGCGAATATGACTGGGGAGGCAGGTTTGCGTCATGGAGGTCCTTTTGGCGTGCTTGGTCTTGTGCGGTTAAGCAACGTGCGAGCTGCCTGCATTCCTCGGCGTAGGTGGCGACTTCAGATAGAGTTGTGGACTCTGAAGCGTCCGGGCGGTACAGAAGAATGGTGTCCATAAATGAGGAAGGTTCGCGGCCGTAAAGAAGAAAGAAGGGAGAAAATCCTGTCGTAGACTGAGTAGCGCTATTGTAAGCGTACGTAACAAAGGGTAGTATGCGGTCCCAGTTGGTGTGGTCAGCGGAGACGTACATGGACAGCATGTCGCCTAGTGTGCGGTTAAAGCGCTCAGTCATTCCGTTGGTTTGTGGATGGTAGGCGCTGGTTGTCCGGTGCACAACGTTGCATTCACGGAGGCCTGCCGGCGTCTGCGCTGAGTAGAATGCACTGAGGAGTGAGCAGAGTCCGTGCCGTGTGGCAGCGCATGTGACTGCCTTCTCCGCGACGTCAGCGTAGGTCAAGGGCGCGGATACAGGCGGCGGCTGGTGCGTAGGCGGAAGGGCTTCGGATACTTGCTCCTCAATGGTTTGTCGCAGCGACGAGGGGAGCCCATGAGCATTGCCTGGGAGAAAGGG